>NW_027171223.1:10000-15000 GCF_036898095.1 Palaemon carinicauda
AGCAGTAGATCACTTGAATCACAGTTCCAAGTCTTGTTCTCACACGTAGCTTCACAGGTAAACTGCCTTCCACATTAAGAAGCAGCTCAATGACAAATTGTATATATAATCCACAAAAGCAGATCAGCAGCTCCAGAGTCTTCAACGGCCTTGAACTCGACTCTCGAGAATACTTTAGGAGAGTCACAAGTCACCTCTCCTTACAACACTCCCAGTCACCACAAAGAAAAATAAATGAGTTAAAAATTTGTCAAGGAAGTAAAAATACTGAGGAAGGCCGCACTTCAAAATGCACTCAATAGATGGCGCCACAAAAACTTAAGCTTTTTCAACCAAAGCAAATTAAACATTACATTTAAACCAAAGCAAATTAAACACTACATTTAACCAAAATATATGTGCTAATGTAAAACCAACAGCAAAATACTTAATTTAGCTTTACAAAATTGTAAACAAAATAAAAATGAAAGCCATCAGTGCAAAAAGGCAAAACAACAAAATTTTACTTTAAAATTACGTTACTGCCTGACACCTTCCTCCTTCAACGAAAAAAAAAAAAAATTAATTTGACTAAACAGGAATTTTTTTTTTTTTTTTTTTTTTTTAACCTTAATACGAAAATAAGAAAGTAAACATGACCAACCAAAACACTTACACTAAGACTACTTAACCTAACTGGACACCCACACCAAAAAAAAAAAAAAAAAAAAAAAAACGGAACTCCGGGATTGCACAAAAAAAAAAACAACCTTAGAATACATTAATAGCCTATACATCATCTGAAAAGAAAATAAAAAAAAATCAGGAACGGCACAGCAGCCCACACTTCACATCCTAGAAAGTGCATCGGGGATCTTGTTGTCCACATCCTTTTATATGCTGAAAGACCAGGTTATATTCTTGAAGGAGAAGTGCCCATCGCAAAATTCTTTGATTCGCTCCCTTCATCTTATTTATAAATACCAACAGGTTATGGTCCGTCAACACTTCAACCTGGAGAGAACTAGATAAGTAAATAGAAAAATGGGGTTACGCTCTTCACCAGAGCCAAAGCTTCCTTCTCTATGGTGGAATACCTTCTTTCAGCTGGGAGTAACTTTTTACTGAAATAAGATACAGGGTGCATTTCCCCCTCATCATCTCTCTGAAACAGAACTCCTCCAACACCCCACGTCACTGGCATCCACCGCCAAAATAAAAGGTTTATTAAAATTGGGAGAGCTAAGAATTTGTTCCGAGACTAATACCTATTTCAAATTAGAAAATGCTTTTTCACATTCTGTACTCCACAAAAACTTAGTGTTCTTTTTCAATAGATTAGTTAAAGGCTGGGCGATGTCAGCAAAATTCTTCAGGAACCTCTTGTAATACCCTAACATGCCAAGAACTTTGCGGACATCACGGACATTACGCGGCTGAGGAAGGTTGGCTATAACCTCAATATTAGCATGTTTAGGAGCAACCTTCCCCAAACCAACCTCATGACCCAGATACGTCACTACAGCCTTACCAAACTCACACTTATCGATGTTTACAACCAAACCAGCCTTTCGTAAAACCTGAAAGTTTTCTTAACCTTTCAACATGGGTTTTCCAGTCCTGACTATATACCACCAAGTCGTCAATATATATTTCGGTACCCTCCAGTCCGCATATCACTCTATTCATAAGGCGCTGGAACGTACAGGCTGCATTTTTCAAACCAAAAGGCATCACCTTACACTCATATAACCCATTGGGGGTGACAAATGCCGAAATCTCACGGGCCCTGTGAGACAATGGCACCTGCCAATAACCCTTCAATAAGTCTAATTTCGTTACAAATTTGGCATTACCTATTCGGTCTATTAAATCGTCAATCCGGGGAAGAGGGAAACTGTCACTCTTTGTTACCTGATTAACCCTACGGTAGTCAACACACATTCTATAATTACCATCAGGTTTCTTTACCAGAACAATAGGAGAACTCCAAGGACTTGAACTGGGTTGAATAAGATTGTGGTCCAGCATATACTGTACCTCCTTCTCGACTACTTTGGCTTTTTCTGGGTTCAGGCGGTAAGGAGCCTGCTTTATTGGAAGAGCATCACCAACCTCAACATCATGTTCAAGCCATGAAGTAAGCCCTGGAGCCTCTCTAAACACTTTTGGAAAAGCCGTTATCAAACATAACAAATCTTTCTTCTGGACTTCATCCAGATGTTCCAACAAAACATTTGCCTTATTAAAAATCTCAAACTTGGTTCTTAAATTCTCTACAGGTACATGGTCATCAACGTTATCATAAAATACAGTAGCTAGAGGACATGGCATTTCATAAACAATATTTAATGGACTTAGATTTCTACCTTCATATTTCTTTAACCTATTAATGTGAAAAATTCTACTCTTCCTAGTAGAACCTGGAGAATCTAATTCGTAGTTGAAGTCAGACACCTTTCTTATTACCTTCCATGGACATTTAAATCTGGGTTTCAGAAAACTATCAGGGTCCATATCGAAAACCAGAACCAGATCTCCAGATTCGAAAGAACGACTAACTGCCTTACGATCATGGAATGCTTTCATACTAGCCTGGGAAGCTTCCAGATTACCTTTGGCAAACTTCCAGGCACCACTCAATTTATTTTTCAAATTAGATAAAAATATATTAAGATTTTGAATTTGTTTTCGTCCCCCAATCAACAATTCAAATAACACTTCTAAAAGACCTCGAACCTCATGACCATACACCAATCTGAAAGGAGAAACACCAGTCGATTCATTTGGGCGAGTTCTTATTGCAAATAACGCATAAGGTAGTTCCTTATCCCAACTACTCTCCCTTTCATAACAGTACTTGCCAATTATACTTTTTAAGGTTTGGTGGAACCTTTCCACAACCCCTTGACTTTCAGGATGGTATGGGACACTGGTGATGTGCTGAATGGCCAGTTCAGCACACCTGTCCTTAAAGTACTTGGAAGTAAAGTTAGTACCACAATCTGATTGAATGGTACAAGGTAACCCATAACGACAAAAATATTCTACTAACTTTTCCCAGACAGCTTTTGACGTTACTTTCCTAAGAGGGAAAGCCTCTGGGAACCGAGAAGCCCTATCCATCACAGTTAATAAATACATATATCCCGATTGAGTTCTAGGTAAAGGACCAACAACATCAATGACAATCTCAGAAAATGGTTCACCAATTACAGGGATGGGTTTTAATGGAGCTTTTCGCAATACCTGATTAGGTTTACCCATGACCTGGCATGTTACACAAGTTCGCAAGAACTGCTTAATACACCTTTTCATATTAGGCCACCAAAAAAGCTTGGTTAATCTCTTAAAAGTTTTTGTTACCCCAAAGTGTCCCGAGAAAGGATCCTCATGAGCTAACTGCAGCAATTCGTCTGAATGGTTTAGGTACCAAAATCTGCTTATGATACTCTGAGGATTCCATAAGAGCAGAACGGCTTAATCTACACAATAATCCTCTCTCCGATACAAAACATGGCTTAGAAATATCATCCCCCTCAGTTATTTCCACATCAAATTCATCATGCTGAGCTTTTATAAAATCAGCCATATTCCATGCTCTAACTACCTTACTACTACCACTACTTCCTAATGACTCGAGCCTTCCTACTGCTACATCTACTTGAACAGGGTCTAAATGTAAATCCTCTCCGTCCATCAAGAGGTTACGCCCTTTCCTCTGGGAGCGAGTAGTTACAGCAATGGGTAATTTATTTAAAGTTAAAATGGGAAACAATTCTTGTCCCTCCACATTACACAAGTCATTTCCTAGGATACCATCTATCCCAGGTATAGGTAGTTTATCAACAATGGCCAGATTAATATTCTTTACGACACCCAATATGTCAATCTCTCCTTCAACCACAGGAGCCGACACAACAGTGTCCGGAAAACCACTTAAAATAATATAGTTAGCGATCTTTACGTTAAGAGGTAACCTATTTCTTAACAATAAAGATCGAGCAGCACCTGTATCCCTCAAAAATTTTATATTTATAACTTCCTTCTCAAATCTCAGCTTACCTGGCCAAATATACTTATTAAATGACAGTCACATGGGGGAATCATTCTCTTTATTACCTTTGTTACCATTTTCTTCATTCTCTACAGATTGTTGAGAAGCCTTAACATTATTCACCACAGCAATAGGAGAAGTAGTCTGCCTCTGTAAATACCTCTGATGAGCAAAACAATTAGCTGGGACATGTCCTGTCTTATTACACCAGTAACAGGTTCTACTTCCCATACCACTTGTTATAGTACGACTAGGATGAGCATTATTAGTTTTTGCAGAATTCCTATCTACAAAATTACCACTGGGATTACTGTTTGGTGGATTTTTTACCTGAAAATTGGAATTTGCTTTAGAGTTAGAGTAAGCCTGGAAATTAGAATTATTTTGGTTAACAAACACTCTCTTTTTACTCTCCCAGTTACCCTTGACCACAGGGAAATTACCCCTGACGTTCTCAGTACCAACCTTATGGGTCAATATATATTCATCACTCAACTGAGCAATTCTGGGAAAAGAAGTCACTTTCAAGTCTTCTAAATGAACTCTTAAATCTTTAGCACACGATTTTTTAAAAACTTCAATCAATATAAACTCTTTCAAGGCCGCCAAAGTAGTTACTTGGCGACTCTTGAGCCAATCATCAAAATGCTCCTGCTTTACACGAGCAAACACCACATAAGTCATGTTCGGGGTTTTGTTAGAATTCCTAAACCTCTGCCTGTAGGCCTCGGGAACCAAATCATAAGCTTTTAATATCAAAGCTTTCACTTTCTCATAATCCCGAGATACTTGCTCCTCTATGGCATTATAAACCTTCTGAGCCTTGCCCAGTAAGCGACATTGAATCAACACTGTCCAGACCTCCCTAGGCCAAGACAACCTAGAAGCAACCCTTTCGAAAGCCTTAAAGAATTCAGGCACATTCTCCTCAGTAAAACAAGGTACAAATTTTAGAGCATTCCCA
>NW_027171223.1:20000-21635 GCF_036898095.1 Palaemon carinicauda
GGGGAGCCGCTCCCAAGGCCTCCCAATCCCCCGATTCGTATGCGTGCCTGGCGCCAATCCTGGCGCCTCTGTATTCCTTGTAGCGTACACGAGGTGCTACAGATACTGTATGTAGGGAGGGGTCCTACAGCCCTTTCTTAGAAAGGCAAGGGCGGGTCCATCAGGACGACATGGCTATCTCACCCAAAAATAGATTTTTCGCTTCGCTCAAAATCCGTTTTTTGGGCTCAAGCCATGTCGTCCTGATGGAAGTGTACCAGAGCATTACTGTATCTGTGGATTCTCAGAACGTGCCGTACTCCCCGGAGATATTTATTCCCGGTCGACTAGACCTAGACACCTAAGATGTTACCGTTATACATCTTTTCAACTAACTATAAACTATGTTAGAGCTTCCTGCCCCCTACAGGGAAGAGTCCTACTAGACTCTGGAAAGTCTCGAAGAGTACATATATCTATGTATGAATATCAGGCAAGCTAATATAGTGGTCTCGCCCTATATTAAGTAAAGCATAGTTTGTAAAGGACCACTGCGTCAATATGAAATATCGACCAGTTTTCCGCACAATACTTGTATTGGCCAAAGGTTTTATATCCGCATAGGAGGAAAACCAATGCAACCTAGCTTGCATAAAGGAACAATTCTATTAGAATTATCCCAGATAAGGTACATAGAATGAATGCTCAATTATACCAATAAATTGACACAGGTGAAGGAGACGCAAGGTTCTCAAGAACAAGCTTATTGACAGACAATAAACAGACAGGTTAACCACAATTATACATATATGTATAAGAAGAGGATAACCCAAAACTTTAAGCATAAGTATGATAGTAAACAGGGCTTGTTTGTCTGAAAGAAAAACATTAGATGCCACTTTTAAGATACCGAGGTATCAAAGTCATAAAAGCCTGTATTACAAATCAATGACATTAGCGTTAGAAACGCCCGGCACACATGTCTGCACTTATGCTAGGTTCACCTTCGGAAGTGGAACAGTCTGGATGGGCAACACAGTGCCCTCACTTAGTTTGTAGTACAGTATGTAACTACACACTCACCCTGGAATTAATCGTCCCAATTAAGACCACTGTTCCTCGCAGAGTTAAACAGTAGGGTTAACACCGCGACCCACTGCTACCACAGATCTCTTTTAGTTCCTCTACTTGCTTCGCATAGTGGCGAAAGAACACTCTGGAAGACTTCCAGCCAGTGTATGAACGGAGATGTTCAAAATCCATGCAATTAAAGAAATTTAAGAATGAGGCAACTTTCCTCGGATCGTGACCTGCGGGTGTATTGTCAGGATCCGCTCTGCGAATAAAATATGTGATTTTTGCTCTGAGTTGATTCAGAGATAAATTTGAGCCTGATGTTTCTCCCCTGAATAGTTGACCACCCTTGAAGTCTGAAGTTCTATGAAGATAGACCTTTAGGCATTCTACTGGACATAGAGATGCATCTTCTTTCAGAGGGCAGATTCTCCAGGGACCCCACCTGTTGGTGGGTAACTCATTCTTGGCGAGAAACGTAGGATCCGGAAACAGGTTCAGTTCTTCCCCATCCAGGAACTGAACACGACCTGCCTCTCTCGAGAGGCTACAATTTCACTAACCCTGGCCCCGGACGCGAGT
>NW_027171224.1:2500-17500 GCF_036898095.1 Palaemon carinicauda
CGTAGGAGATGATAATGATACATACAGCATATACATATACATACACACACACACACACACATATATATATATATATATATATATATATATATATATATATATATATATGTATTATATATATCTACAGTATACAGTATACATATGATCCCTCTCCCAGCCCACTTACTTTTTATAAGTAAACTTGATTAAAATCATACCTTTAATTTCAATTACTTAATCCTTCTATAGTATCATTAAATTTTTGTCTCATAATTAGGAATAATAAATCTATTATTATTATCATTATTATTATTACTACTATAGTAAAACCAATTTGTCGTGGCCGCTGAGACGATTTCTGACTCACTGTATAGCGTACTCGTGTCAAAATAATTCAATCAATTTAAGGAAAACAGTACAAAGTACTTAAGAGACGAGCCATCCAAACTGAGGGAAACAGACAAAGCGTAGCCGCTTTGTGACAGATGTCATTCCTTTTTTTTTTTTTTTTTTGCTAATTTCACAAGATTAACCAGAGGTGTCTACGATTAACTAGAAGTTAAATCCAGTCTCTCTCTCTCTCTCTCTCTCTCTCTCTCTCTCTCTCTCTCTCTCTCTCTCAAGAAAAGGTTTCCATTTTTTTTTCGAAATCATAATCCCAGGTTATTTGCCAGTTTTATCCCATTGTCGTAATAAGACTGGCAGATGATGAGTTTGAAATCTTGAAGGTCACAAGGGTAAACTTATCAGGCAATCAGTAAGCCATATTTAATCCCCAGAATCTTGGAGTACAAATTAGTGCTTAAGACTGCGTAAGCTATCAAATTTGAACGATTGGAAACTTAACCAAAACAGCGCCCCTTTTACTGAGGTAACTCAGAAGTACGTATCGACAATATGAATCCACTAATGTTACCGAAATCATAGTTCGTTGAATGATCACGCAAGAAGCATGTGGAAAACCTAAATTTCAAGAAAGAACAAAGTTTCATCCTGCTCTCGACAACCTCAACAAATGTTTAAGAAGAAGAGTTAAACTTTTATGCACGAAAAGAAATCCCCACCTTTGAAAAAAAAAAAAAAAAAAAAACTGGTGGAGGGTGGAGAAAACATTGCATTCAATGTATGGAAAGAATCTCTAAGGAAAGTCTACATAATATATATATATATATATATATATATATATATATATATATATATATAGAGAGAGAGAGAGAGAGAGAGAGAGAGAGAGAGAGAGAGAGAGATTAAATTGACTTTTCCTTTAAGAAATCAAAATGTTATACGCTGAAAGACCATTGCTTGTCGGATGTGACCAGATTATTATTATTATTATTATTATTACTTACTAAGCTACAACCCTAGTTGGAAAAGCAGTATGCTATAAGCCCAGGGGCTCCAACAGGGAAAATAGCTCAGTGAGGAAAGGAAAAATGGAAAATAAAATATTCTAAGAAGAATAACAATAAATATCTCCTATATAAACTATAAAAACTTTAACAAAACAAGAGGAAGAGAAATAAGATAGGAGTGTGTGCTCGAGTGCACCCTCAAGCAAGAGAACTCTAACCCAAGACAGTGAAAGGCCATGGTACAGAGGCTATGGCACTACCCAAGACTAGAGAACAGTGGTTTGATTTTGGAGTGTCCTTCTCCTAGAAGAGCTGCTTACCATAGCTAAAGAGTCTCTTCTACCCTTACCAAGAGGAAAGTGGCACTGAACAATCACAGTGCAGTAACCCCTTGGGTGATGAAGAATTGTTTGGTAATCTGTGTTGTCAGGTGTATGAGGATAGAGGAGAATATGTAAAGAATATGCCAGACTATTCAGTGTGTATGTAGGCAAAGGGAAAATGAACCGTAACCAGAGAGGAGGATCCAATGTAGTACTGTCTGGCCAGTCAAAGGACCCCATAACTCTCTAGCAGTAGTATCTCAACGGGTGGCTGGTGCCCTGGCCAACCTACTACCACATTATCGGTTGTGAAAGATAAATATTTGACAAGGGCAGAACAATTTAAAATATTTAAAAAGTCTTCTCTTTAAATAACTCCTTCAAGCTCATTACAAGCATGGTTTATACTTAAATGTCATTTTTCGATATATATATATATATATATATATATATATATATATATATATATATATATATATATATATATATATATATATATATATATATATATATATATATATATAAAAGATGTTGATGTTATTTAAGGTGATCTTATCCCAGCAAGTACAATTGTAAAGAAAGGGTGAGGGAAAATAGGATACTTATCCCTGTATTACTGTTAATCTCTTCATCTGGTTTTATTGTTGTTTTCAAAGGTTTTCGACCTGTCTCTAAAGTAAGCTTCCATCAAGGAAAAATGAACTAAATGTTTACTTCAGACACGATAAGTTCTGCCAAAGAACTCTTTTCAGCGGCCACCACAGAATGGTTTGACTATAGCTAAGCTAACACCCTAATTGGAAAAGCAAGATGATATAAGCCCAAGGCCTCCAACAGGGATAAATAGCCCAGTAAGGAAATAAATAAACGATGTAAGTAATGAAAATTAGAATAAAATATTTCAAAAACATTATCAACATTAAAATCGATATTTGAAATATAAACTATAATAGGACTTATGTCAATCCTACCGTACAGAAAAGGAATTGCTTTTATTCAACTACACGCAATTATGATCAGTATTTCCTGAAAACAGTATCGTAAAAGAAAGACGAAATGAAACCGAAGTATCCTTCCCTGTATATCAAAGGAGAAGTAGGCCATAGGAAATAGGATTTCTTGGGCAAAACAGTTAACATCCTTAAAGGGATTATCGTCTAGCAATACCCTTTTTACCTATAAATCAGGATAAGAATAGAATGCCAGTAAACAGAGTGAAGGCTCTCTAGTCACTTTTTGTAGCTGTTTCCCCAATGCATTTTTATAGCATTAATTTTATCCTCATTATTTAGAGCATACTTAGTTATTGCGTCATACATATTATTCGAAATCTTATATACTTATAATCTATTACCTAAATCTAATGGTATGTCTCTCTCTATGCCTGCTCTAAAAACCACACATTTAAAAGCATTAAAACTCAAAATCATGTACGTGGACTGGCACAGACCATAAACGGACGCAAGTGGAAGGACATTTCTGAGGCCTTTGTTCTGCAGTGGAATACTATACTACTAAATTATTCACTCCCAAATGTCATAGTAAACCTAACCAAATGTAGTCATTTTGGAGCTGATGTCATTTGATAAATGATTTTTGAAGTACTTTAACTGTACTTGCCACTCAATAATGAATTACCCTAGGAATAAACTATTGGCTATCTCTCTCTCTCTCTCTCTCTCTCTCTCTCTCTCTCTCTCTCTCTCTCTCTCTCTCTCTCGTAGTTTCCTGTTTGACTCAATGTTATTACCAAACACTTTCTCACCCATTTCAGAATATATATATAACGGATTTTGAGCGAAGCGAAAAATCTATTTTTGGGTGAGATAGCCATGTCGTCCTGATGGAAGTTCCTATAGGGTAGCTTCCTAGGGTATATTACAACTACGGCGATATTCCCAGAGAATTTACCTTAAGGTACCAGAATTCTAACTCCTGGAGCGAGTATCCCTCGTGAAAGGGATATCGCGACATATCAGAGGACGTATTCTAGACACGTCACATGGCAATCTACGACCTGAATAGAGATTCGTCTCGTAGGAGGGAGATTGACGAGATACGAATTCGGGAAAGAAAAAGGGGAGCCGCTCCCAAGGCTTCCCTATCCCCCGATTCGTATGCGTGCCTGGCGCCAATCCTGGCGCCATCTGTATTCCTTGTAGCGTACACGAGGTGCTACAGATACTGTATGTAGGGAGGGGTCCTACAGCCCTTTCTTAGAAAGGCAAGGGCGGGTCCATCAGGACGACATGGCTATCTCACCCAAAAATAGATTTTTCGCTTCGCTCAAAATCCGTTTTTTGGGCTCAAGCCATGTCGTCCTGATGGAAGTGTACCAGAGCATTACTGTATCTGTGGATTCTCAGAACGTGCCGTACTCCCCGGAGATATTTATTCCCGGTCGACTAGACCTAGAGACCTAAGATGTTACCGTTATACATCTTTTCAACTAACTATAAACTATGTTAGAGCTTCCTGCCCCCTACAGGGAAGAGTCCTACTAGACTCTGGAAAGTCTCGAAGAGTACATATATCTATGTATGAATACCAGGCAAGCTAATATAGTGGTCTCGCCCTATATTAAGTAAAGCATAGTTTGTATAGAACCACTGCGTCAAAATATTGACCAGTAATCCGCACAATACTTGTATTGGACAAAGGTTTATATCCGCATAGGAAGAAACTAATAAAACCGCCCTCGTCCCTTTATGGGACGGAGTCCTCCCATTAGGGGACTTACATAAACCAATGCAACATAGCTTGCAAAACAGAACAATTCTATCAGAATTATCCCAGATAAGATACATAGAATTAAAATGCTCAATTATACCAATAAATTGACACAGGTGAAAGAGACGCAAGGTTCTCAAGAACAAGTTTATTGACAGATAATAAACAGACAGGTTAACAACAAATATATATATTTATATAAAAGAGGGTAACCCAAAACTTTAAGCATAAGTATGATAGTAAACAGAACTTGTTTATCTGAAAGAAAAACCATTAAACACCACTTTAATGAGATACCAAGGTATCAAGTCATAAAAAATCTGTATTACAAATCAATCACATTAGCGTTAGAAACGCTTGGCACACATGTCTGAACTTATGCAAGGTTCACCTTTGAAAGAAGGAACAGTCTATATGGGCACTTGGTGCCCTTATTTAGTTTGTAGTACAGTATGTACCTACACACTCACCCTGGACTTAATCGTCCCAATTAAGACCACTGTTCCTCGCAGAGTTAAACAGTAGGGTTAACTACACGACCCACTGCTACCACAGATCTCTTAAGTTCCTCTACTTGCTTCGCATAGTGGCGAAAGAACACCCTGGAAGACTTCCAGCCCGTGTATGAACGGAGATGTTCAAAATCCATACAATTAAAGAAATTTAGGGATGAGGCAACTTTCCTCGGATCGTGACCTGCGGGTGTACTGTCAGGATCCGCTCTGCGAATAAAATATGTCATTTTCGCTCTGAGTTGATTCAGAGATAAATTTGAGCCTGATGTTTCTCCCCTGAATAGTTGACTACCCTTGAAGTCTGAAGTTCTACGAAGATAGACCTTTAGGCATTCTACTGGACATAGAGATGCATCTTCTTTCAGAGGGCAGATTCTCCAGGGACCCCACCTGTTGGTGGGTAACTCATTCTTGGCGAGAAACGTAGGATCCGGAAACAGGTTCAGCTCCCCCCCATCCAGGAACTGAACACGACCTGCCTCTCTCGAGAGGGCTACGATCTCACTAACCCTGGCCCCGGACGCGAGTGCAAATAGGAAAATAACTTTTTGCGTCAAATCCTTTAACGCACATTCTTCATTGCTCAACAAGGAGGCGAAATGAAGAACTTTGTCTAAAGACCATGAGATGGGCTTTGGAGGTGCTGAAGGTCTGAGCCTAGCGCAGGCTTTCGGAACTTTATTAAAGATCTCGTTACCTAGGTCGATCTGGAAGGCAAATAAAATGGGTCTCATCAAAGCCGATTTACACACTGAAATCGTGTTAGCTGCCAATCCTTGGCCATGGAGGTGGATGAAGAAAGATAAGCAGAAATCTGTTGAGATCTCCTGCGGATTCTTTGCCTTTACAAAGGCCACCCATTTTCTCCAAGATGACTCATATTGCCTTCTAGTCGATTTGCACTTGTATTCCTCTAGGAAGTCTATGCTGGCTTTCGAAATCCCGAAGCGCTTTCTCACCGCTAGGGCGAGAAAATCATGAGCTGCAGGGTCTGGGTTTTCTGTAATGAAGCGCAGACAGTCGACTTCTGGACTCGCTGGGTCAGAACTGGATGTGGTAGCGGCACGAACTTCATCTGTAGTTCCAACGCCAAGGGGAACCACATGCTGTTCGCCCACTTGTGGGCCACTATTGCCGCTACCCCCCTTGAAGGATCTCAGTTTGTTGAGGACCCTCAACAGAAGGTTGTGAGGAGGGAACAGATAAATCCTGGACCATCTGTTCCAGTCGAGGGACATTGCGTCCACTGCTTCCGCTAAGGGGTCCTCGTACGGGGACACGTACAGGGGCAACTTCTTGTTGTCTTTCGTCGCAAAGAGGTCTATTTGCAGTTCTGGGACTTGATTCAGAATGAAGGAAAATGATCCTGCGTCTAAGGACCATTCCGACTCTATCGGTGTGAACCTGGATAGAGCGTCCGCTGTCACATTGCGGACTCCTTGAAGGTGAACTGCCGACAGGTACCACTTCTTCTTTTCCGCCAATCGGAAAATGGCTAACATCACTTGGTTGAGAGGTGGTGACCTCGACCCTAGTCGATTCAAGCATCTCACAACCACCTCGCTGTCTGTCACCAATCTTATGTGGATCGAGTGACGCGGGGAGACTTTCTTTAAGGTAAGGAGCACTGCCATAGCTTCTAGAAAGTTTATATGAAAGGTCCTGAATAGCTTGGACCAAGTCCCCTGGACTTTTTTCCGATGAGAGTGACCTCCCCATCCCTCCTTTGAGGCGTCTGAGTGAATCGTCAACGACGGGGGAGGTGGCTGAAGAAGAACAGACTTCTTTAGATGTTTGGCTTGGGACCAAGGTCTGAGAAGAGTACGTAGCCGAGGCGGCACTGGTCTTCTCAGGTCTCTTCGCGCGTTTGATGCATACCTTCTCCAAACTCCGGTTGCATCCTTTAGCTGTGCTCTTAGCACTGGGTCTGTCACTGAAGCAAACTGGAGAGAGCCTAGTACCCTCTCCTGTTCGCGTCTTGATATCCTTTCGGAATCTAGAAGTCTCTTGACAGAGCCCGCTATCTCCTTCCTTTTCTTCATTGGGATGGAGAAACTGTGTGACAAAAGGTCCCAGTGGATTCCCAGCCACTGGAACTTTTGGGATGGAGAAAGTCGAGACTTTTTCTTGTTGATCTTGAAGCCTAGGTACTCTAGGAACTGGATCACCTGACTGGAAGCTTGCAAGCACTCGGTCTCGGATGCTGCCCACACCAGCCAGTCGTCCAGGTAGGCTACTACCTGAATTCCCTTTAGGCGTAATTGTTTGAGAGCTGCGCTCGCAAGCTTCGTGAAAATCCTTGGGGCTATGTTTAGCCCGAATGGCATGGCTCTGAAGGCGTACAGTTTCCGTTGTAGCCTGAACCCTAGGTAGGGGGAGAGTCGACGGCTGATTGGAATGTGCCAATAGGCGTCTGACAAGTCTATAGAGACTGAGTATGCCCTCTTGGGCAGTAAGGTCCTTATGTGTTGCAGTGTTAGCATCTTGAATTTGCAATTCACTATGAACTTGTTGAGTGGTGACAAGTCCAGAATGACTCTGAGCTTTTCCGAGTCTTTCTTGGGAACACAAAACAGCCTCCCTTGGAATTTGATGGACTTCACCTTTCGGATCACATTTTTCTCCAACAGTTCTTGAACGTACTCCTCCAAAATGGGGGTGGAGTGTTGGAAAAACCGAAGGCATGGGGGTGGAGTGCTGTACCAGCTCCAACCCAGTCCATTCTTGAGTAGGCTTTGGGCCCAGGGATCGAAGGTCCAGCGATCCCAAAATTTCATCAGTCTCCCTCCTACCGGTATCATTTCACTTGGACTGCCGTCCTGAGGTCTTGCCTCCCTGACCACGACCACCTCTGAATCCCCTTCCCCTTGAGGGGCGCCTAGACGAGCCTCTGGCTGCTCCTCTAGGTTTTGCACGAAAGGAAGAAGACTGTCCTTCGAACGTTGGGGCGAATGTGGTTGACTGACCTGGCACCGCCTGGGGTACCCACTGAAAGGCAGTCGGGGTTTGTGCCACCATCTGGGGCACTGGAGGCAAAGGCAATTGCAGTTGCTGTTGCTGTCTATAAGGCTTGGCTGGCCGAGATGGTAGCCTAGTCTTCATATTCTTCCTCTTTGGTTGAGGACCCTCATCCGGGGAAGATTTTCTTTTGATAGCCAGGCCCCACTTCTGGAGAAGATTTCTATTCTCCACGGCGGCCTTATCAACAACCTCTTTGACCACATCGGTAGGGAAAAGGTCTTTTCCCCAAATGTTGGAGGAGATTAACTTCCTTGGCTCGTGTCTCACCGAAGCCCCGGTGAACACGAACTCCCTGCAAGCTCTCCTTGCCTTGACGAAGCTATAAAGGTCCTTCGTCACTGTGGCTAAGTGAGACTTAGCCACTACCATGAACATTTCATGGACCTTGGGGTCACTTGCCATCGTCTCGAGAGTAGTCTGATGAGACATTGAGGCAGCCAGTCTTTCTTTTGTCTCGAACTCTCTTCGTAAAAGAGATTCGGACAGCTTGGGGAGGTCCTCGCCGAATTGCCGTCCGGCAATATCAGCCTCCAACTTTCCCACTGAGAATGTCAGATGGACATCCTTCCAGTCTTTGTGGTCCATAGGTAGAGCCAGCGACAAGGGTTTACACTCCTCCAGGGAGGGGCAAGGCTTGCCGGCCTCGACTGCCTTTAGGACAGCCGCAAACCCTTTCTGTAAAAAGGGGAAGGCTCTATCAGGAGAGGACACAAACGAAGGGAGCTTCTTGCTCAATGCAGCTACCTTCGAATTCGAGAAGCCCCTCTCTTTCATCGAGGATGAAAGTAGGGCTTGAGCCTTAGCGTGGTCCATAACAATGACCTCCTTCGGCTCTGTCTCCTCCCTTGAAGCTGGTTCTTTTCTCAGCCGGACATAGCAGTCCGGATATGATGCCTTGCTGGGCCAGAATTCTACCTCCTCTAGGGGAACTGAACCCAGCTTATCCGAAATGACGATCTTTCCAGTCGTCATCGGCATGTGCTCAGCATACCTCCATGGGTTAGCATCTGAGCATATGGAAAGGTCTTTCACATTGAGCCTTTTCCGGGGCCCATGTGATTCTGCCAGGGACTGCATACGCAGTTCCATTGCAGCCGCCTTCTCCTGATTCTCCTTCTGCATTTGTTGGATCATTCCAACAATCGAAGAGAGGGCCTGTCCCAGTTCTACTGGGAGGCCAGCCGATGTTGAGGGGATAGGCTCCGGCATCTGAACCGGAGTAGCCGACACCTCGTCGACCTCATCCTCTACGACATCCGGGGTTTGAACTTGATCCTGACCTTCTGCCAGGAGGTCTTCTTCCAAACGATCGTCCAGGTCAGACATCCTGTCACACAACTGGATGTCTTGCATCGCATCTGCGACTTCCTCGTCCACCTGGACTTGATCTTGAAGGATCTCCTCTTGAGGCTGGGGAATCACTGCCTCAGCTGATGCCTGGGGAAAAAGATACGCCCTCATCTTCTCACTTGGAAGATAAGGGCCAGAGGTGTTCTTCTTGAAGCCCCTTACCCAAGTACGAAGCTTTTCCCTAGCTATATCCCTTGATTCCGCCGTTCTAGGGGAATCAAAAGCCTCAGTAATCAGGTTAGTGCATACAGTACATACCTGAGGGTCCCAATACTGGAGATCATCCTTGGAGACAGCGCATGCTGCGTGTCTCCTACAACACTCATGTCCGCAGAGGTTCTTGCTGCGGACATTGCAGAAAACATTTCCGCACTTCGGAGGGTCCTCCTGTAAAGAGAAGAAATTTCCATGAGTATCAAGTGAACTATGTATCACTGGATATGCATAGTATAGCATAACAATTCATAAATGAAAGACACACACTTGTGTTTCCCTCACAACCCATTGTTGCAGCCTTCCAGATAATAAAATCAAAAATGGTTTATCTCTACTAGAATAACCAATGCAAGGTTTCCATAGGAAACAGGTGGAGCTCACACCTAGGCAATGATTTTAAAAATCCTGGATAATAGACGGGGAAGAACTCTGCTTCCTGTCTGAGGGCAACAGCAAAGGACCGTGTAAGAAAACACAATAGTGTTAGAAGATACAGTGCTGTACCTAAACTTTTACTATAGTTTTCTTCTTACTGTATATGCTATACAGAAGAATACTAGTACAGTATAGGAGGATGTGTGCCGGCCTGCCTTTGCCGGCCGGCACACACCACAATTAGCTTTAAAGTATACTACTTAACAGCTATAGGGCGGCAGCCCTCTGGTTCAAATGCCTGTGCCGGCGGCAGCAGCTGCCGGCCAGCAACAGCCAGTGTTGGCCGGCAATGATTGCCGGCCAGCAACTACACAAGGTAGTACCCAGCTGCCGGCCACACTCTTGGTGACCGGCAGACAAGGACTGACATAAGCCGGCCGGCAAAGGTACAAGACCGATGCCAGCCGGCAGCAAAAGAACCAGAAGACTACACCTGCCCGGCTGCCGGCCTCATAGGCCGGCTGCCGGGACAGGTACAGCACTAGAAGAAAATAGAATGGATGCCGGGATAAGAGTGTACACAACCCCCCAAGCCCGGCAACCGAAAGAGTGCATATAAGGAAGGGGAGAAACTTAATTCAGGCTTCCTTGACCAATGCCGTCCGGCTCTGCCGGCAGGCATGGATGAGGGACCAAGAGAGGTCCGGGCAGCACTCGAAAACATAAGACCCTTGCCGTCCAGCGTCTCTGCCGGCCGGCAATGGGCTTAGTCAATCCATATCCCAACCTATACTAGGTCCAGAAGTAGAATGACATATGGTACAGTAATACCCCTGCCGGCCAGCTCTGCCGGCCGGCAAGGTACAGTACAGTAATGGCTAGGCCATTACGGAGATAGAGGGGGAAGGGACAAGAGGGTCCTGCCAACCTTGCTTTAGTGACAGATCACCCGCAGCCAAGAACTCTGTCTTAGCCTAAGGGAGATCTAAGGGAAAGGGCCAGCGCAGTAGTATAATACCTGCCAGCTTCCAGAGCACCAAAGCAAGGAAGGCGTTGCAACTCCCAAGGGAAGATTTATCCTCCCCGAGAACAGCAACAGGACTTAGTCTGGTCGATCACACAAGAAGGAATCATAACTACAGAAACCTTCGACAGTGACCTAAGGGAGCTCAGCTCCCTTTGTAAGTGTTAGGTCAGCGAGGGAGACTGCCCCAAGCCAAACAACACGGACTCAGACTAAAAACTCTGTTGTTCTGTCCCTCTTTGAACCAGACTCTGCTGGAACAGGAAGGTACAGTAACACCCTAGTATAGTTTTATCGAAAATAAATTCGGAAAAAACCACTTAGGGATAAGCCCAAGGCTTAAACAGAGGGAAAGGGATTGCATACCTTCTCCGAAGAAAAGAAAGCAACCGGGGAGTATAATAAAGTATACTAAGGCTCCATAAGCAATTAGCCTAGGCACCAAGAGAATCGATTACCTAATTCACCGAAACTCTCACGTATACAATCTTGGAAATATTCCACACAGTCTAAAATGTATAAAATATAGCCTAAAGCTTCAATAAAATTTTAATTACACTCGGAAAAACCATAATCATGCATTAAGTACTAGGACCAAACGACTAGGCTACAAGGCCTAGCGTAGGCCAGAATGGCGAATACTTCGCCAAATAATACTAAGCACGAAAGGAAATCCTATGTAAAGCTAAATAGCTAAATTTTATTAAGCAAAACAACCAGGAATGTCACTCTGACTAACTAATTTATACCTAGCGAGTGACAGTGTCCAGGACACCTCTGGTAGGCTACGGCTCTTGTATCAAAGATTAATCCTATTAATCACTCAAAATTTTACCAAGAGCCTACATTTATACATAACAGACACTATACTCAACTTATCCGAGGTCAACGAAGATGAAGAAGCCATGAAAAGCTGAATAAATCCAAGATTTGCGAGAAAAACAGGAAAAAACACCGAGTTGTTAAGCTACGCAAAAAGGAATACAGATGGCGCCAGGATTGGCGCCAGGCACGCATACGAATCGGGGGATAGGGAAGCCTTGGGAGCGGCTCCCCTTTTTCTTTCCCGAATTCGTATCTCGTCAATCTCCCTCCTACGAGACGAATCTCTATTCAGGTCGTAGATTGCCATGTGACGTGTCTAGAATACGTCCTCTGATATGTCGCGATATCCCTTTCACGAGGGATACTCGCTCCAGGAGTTAGAATTCTGGTACCTTAAGGTAAATTCTCTGGGAATATCGCCGTAGTTGTAATATACCCTAGGAAGCTACCCTATAGGAACTTCCATCAGGACGACATGGCTTGAGCCCATATATAATATATATATATATATATATATATATATCTATATATCTATCTATCTATCTATATATATATATATATATATATATCCCATATCGACCCTTCTCAGAAAGCATTTAGTCCTGTATTTTCAATATTTGAAAAAATACAATAGATACATTTTGCAAAATACAAGGAAGGGGGAAGTAAAATTTGTAAAATGATACCTAGGTTAAAAAAAGTCTCCTTAGCTACGATGAGGTTAATTTGATTATTCAATATCATTATCATTTGCTAAGCTACAACCCTAGTTGGAAACAGGATGCTATAAGCCCAAAGGCTCCAACAGGGAAAATAGCCCAGTGAGGAAAGGAAACAAAGAAAAACCAAATATTTTAAGAACAGTAATATTAAAATAAATATTTCCTAAATAATATATAAAAACTTCAACAAAATAAGAGGCAAAGAAATTAGAGAGAATATTGTACCCGAGTGTACCCTCAGGCAAGAGAACTCTAACCCAAGACAGTGGAAGACCATGATATAGAGGCTATGGCACTACCCAAAACTAGAGAACATTGGTTTGATTTTGGAATGTCCTTCTCCTAGAAGAGCTGCTAAACCTCAGCGATTATTATTATAATCATAATTTGCTAAGCTACAACTCTAGTAGGAAAAGCAGGACCAGGGAAAGCAGGGAAAACAGCCCAGAGAGGAAAGGGAGTAAGGAACCAACAAGTAATTAACAATTAAAATAAATTATTTCAAGATCAGTGACAATAAAATAAATCTTTTTATATAAACTATAACCCTAGTAGGAAAAGCAGGAGCTCCATCAGGGAAAACAGCCCAGAGAGGAAAGGAAATAAAGAACCTACAAGAAAAGTAATTAACAATTAATATAAATTATTTCAAGATCAGTGAAAATAAAATAAATCTTTTACAAATTAACTATAACTCAAAAAACAAGAGGGAGAGAAATATGATAGAATACTGTGCTCGAGCGTACCCTCAAGCAAGAGAACTCTTGCCAAAGACAGCTAAAAACCATGGTACAGAGGCTATGGCACTACCCAAAACAAGAGAACAATGGTTTGATTTTGGAGTGTCCTTCTCCTAGAAAAGCTGCTTACCATAGCTAAAGAGTCTCTTCTATCTTAAACCAAGAGAAAAGTAGCCACTGAACAATGATATAAAGGAGAATAGTTTTCGAGAACGATTGGAGAAATTGATTCATGAATGTGGTACAGAAGGTAATTAAGAAAAGAGGAAGAAATGAGAAAGATTGGTGTTCGGAAATGATGATTGGAATATCTTGGACTATATATATATATATATATATATATATATCTTGATGTTTGTCACCAACAGATGTATGCCATGTATGTTATTACTCTGCGTTTGAAATAGATTTTATTGATTTAGTTAGTAGGTTAATTTGGGCTAGAGTTATAGTAAGATTATTCCTATTTATTTTACAGAGAGAGAGAGAGAGAGAGAGAGAGAGAGAGAGAGAGAGAGAGACGACAGGTTAGTAGAAACTCTTATGACAGAGACTACAAATCATGATCATAGCAACAACAACAAAAACAATATTACTTACCCCTCATCTTTTCTCTCTTCGAAAGCAAGAGACACACGTGTGCTCCCCCCCCCCCCCGACTAGGGGTCCCAACCAACCCCATAAATTAGCTGGGAAAACAGTGAGATATTCCCACGATCAGACGAGAAAAGACTGGGAAATTCCCCCCCAAAAAAGATGGGGGATAAATCATTTTTATTTTATTGAAAAAACAAAGGGAAGTAACTTATTAAACTTAAATGTATGCATGCATATATATATATATATATATATATATATTATGATAATAATAATAGTAATAATAATAATAAAAACAAAAATGTCAGACCTATGTAACAGCAGCAATGGCAAAAAAAAATATATTTTTTCCCAGTACTGACAGTACAGATTGGTGATGAGAGATTTTCGTCTAACCGCTCACAGCAAACCCACCTAGTATGGGTGGCCCTGACTAGTAAAGCCTTGCTGATCATGGCGATACACAAACCATTTCACCCTTTTAAGGTATCCCCACACACACACACACATATATATATATATATATATATATAGAGAGAGAGAGAGAGAGAGAGAGAGAGAGAGAGAGAGAGAAAATATAACTAGCAGGATTATTCTTCATAGTTTATATATGATAAATCTATTTCCACGTCACTTGCTATCTTGAAATACTTTATATAACGCATTCATTACTTCTCATGTAGTTCAACTATTTGCTTACTTGCTTTCCTCACTGGGCTATTTTGTTGGAGCCTTGCGCTTAAAGTATCCTGACTTTGCAACTAGGACTGTAGCCTATAATAATAATAATAATAATAATAATAATAATAATCTTTTCCTCACAGGGCTATTTTTCCCTGTTGGAGCCCTTAGGCTTATAGTATCATTCTTTTCCAACTAAAGGGGTAGCCTAGCTAATAATAATAATAATAATAATAATAATAATAATAATATTTATAATAATATTTTCCTCACTGGGCTATTTTCCCTGTTGGGGTCCTTGGACTTATAGCCTCCTGCTTTTCCAAATAGGGTTATAACTTAGCTAATAATAATAATAATAATAATAATAATAATCTTTTCCTCACTGGGCTATTTTCCCTGTTGGAGCCCTTGGACTTACAGTATCATTCTTTTCCAACTAAAGGAGTAGCTTAGCTAATAATAATAATAATAATAATAATAATCTTTTCCTCACTGGGATATTTTTCCACGTTGGAGCCCTTGGGCTTATAGTATCATGCTTTTCCAA
>NW_027171226.1:7500-12500 GCF_036898095.1 Palaemon carinicauda
GCCGGCCTGCAGAGTCAGACGGCATTGGTCAGGAAGCCTGAATTAGATTCTCCCCTTCCTTATATGCACTCTTTCGGATTGCCGGGCTTGGAGGTAGTGTACACTCTTATCCTGGCATCCATTCTGTTTTTCTTCTAGTGCTGTACCCGACCCGGCTGCCGGCCTATGAGGCCGGCAGCCGGGCGGTTGTAGTCCTCTGGTTCTTTTGCTGCCGGCTGGCATCGGTCCTGTACCTTTGCCGGCCGGCTAATGTCAGCCCTTGTCTGCCGGTCACCAAGAGTGTGGCTGGCAGCCGGGTACTACCTTGTGTAGTTGCCGGCCGGCAGTCATTGCCGGCCGACATTGGCTGTTGCCGGCCGGCACATGCATTTGAACCAGCGTTCTGCCGCCTTATAGCTGTTAAGTAGTATACTTTAAAGCTAGTTATGGTGTGTGCCGGCCGGCACATAACCTCCTATACTGTACCAGTATTCTTCAGTATAACATATACTGTAAGAAGAAAACTATAGTATGGGTTTTGGTACAGCACTGTGTTCTAACACTTTTGTGTTTTCTTGCACGGCCCTTTGCTGTTGCCCTACAGATAGGAAAATGAGTTCTTTCCTGTCTAATATCCAGGATTTTAAAATCATTGCTTAGGTGTGAGCTCCACCGGTTTCCTCTAGAAGAGATTAACCATTTGATTTTATTATCTGGAAGGCTGCAACAATGGGTTGTGAGGGAAACACAAGTGTGTGTCTTTCCTTTCTGAATTGTTATGCTATACTATGCATATCCAGTGATACATAGTTCACTTGATACTCATGGAAATTTCTTCTCTTTACAGGAGGACCCTCCGAAGTGCGGAAATGTTTTCTGCAACGTCCGCAGCAAGAACCTCTGCGGACATGAGTTTTGTAGGAGACACGCAACATGCGCTGTCTTCAAGGATGATCTCCAGTATTGGGACCCTCAGGTATGTACTGTGTGCACTAACCTGATTACTGAGGCCTTTGATTCCCCTAGGACGGCGGAATCAAGGGATATAGCAAGGGAGAAGCTTCGTACCTGGGTAAGGGGCTTCCAAAAGAACACCTCTGGCCCTTATCTTCCAAGTGAGAAGATGAGGGCGTATCTTTTCCCTAAGGCATCAGCTGATGCAGTGATTCCCCAGCCTCAAGAGGAGATCCCCCAAAGTCAGATCCAGGTGGATGCTGAAGTCGCGGTCGCGATGCAAGACATCCAGTTAGATGACAGGATGTCTGACGTGGACGAGCGTTCGGAGGAAGACCTCCTGGCAGAAGGCCAGGATGAAGTTCAAGCCCCAGACGTCGTAGAGGAAGAGGTCGACGAGGTGTCGGCTACTCCGGTTCAGATTCCGGAGCCTATTCCCTCAACATCGGCCGGTCTCCCAGTAGAGCTGGGACAGGCCCTCTCTTCTATTGTTGGAATGATCCAACAAATGCAGAAGGAGAATCAGGAGAAGGCGGCTGCTATGGAACTGCGGATGCAGTGCCTTGCAGAATCACATGGGCCCCAGAAAAGGCTCAATGTGAAAGACCTTCCCTTGTGCTCAGATGCTAACCCATGGAGGTATGCTGAGCACATGCCGATGACGACTGGAAAGATCGTCATCTCGGATAAGCTGGGCTCAGTTCCCCTAGAGGAGATGGAATTCTGGCCCAGCAAGGCATCATATCCGGACTGTTATGTCCGGCTGAGGAAGGAACCAGCTTCAAAGGAGGAGACAGAGCCGAAGCAGGTCATAGTGATGGACCATGCTAAGGCTCAAGCTCTACTTTCATCCTCGATGAAAGAGAGGGGCTTCTCTAACTCAAAGGTAGCTGCATTGAGCAAGAAGCTCCCTTCCTTTGTGTCCTCGCCTGCTAGAGCCTTCCCCTTTTTACAGAAAGGGTTTGCGGCTGTACTAAAAGCAGTCGAGGCCGGCAAGCCTTGCCCCTCCCTGGAGGAGTGTAAACCCTTGTCGCTGGCCCTACCTATGGACCACAAAGACTGGAAGGACGTTCATCTTACGTTCTCAGTGGGAAAGTTGGAGGCTGATATTGCCGGACGACAGTTCGGCGAGGACCTCCCCAAGCTGTCTGACTTTCTTTTGCGAAGAGAGTTCGAGACAAAAGAAAGACTGGCTGCCTCAATGTCTCTTCAGACTACTCTTGAGACGATGGCAAGTGACCCCAAGGTCCATGAAATGTTCATGGTGGTGGCTAAGACTCATCTGGCCACAGTGACGAAGGACCTTTATGGCTTCGTCAAGGCGAGGAGAGCTTGCAGGAAGTTCGTGTTCACCGCGGCTAAGGTGAGGCACGAGCCAAGGAAATTAATCTCCTCCAACATTTGAGGAAAAGACCTTTTCCCTACCGATTTGGTCAAAGAAGTTGTTGATAAGGCCGCCTTGGAGAATATAAACCTTCTCCAGAAGTGGGGCCTGACTATCAAAAGGAAGTCTTCCCCGGATGAGGGTCCTCAACCAAAGAGGAAGACTATGAGGACCAGGCTACCGTCTCGTCCAGCCAAGCCCCTTAGACAACAACAGCAACTGCAATTGCCATTGCCTCCAGTGCCCCAGATGGTGGCACAAACCCCGACCACTTTTCAGTGGGTACCCCAGGCTGTGTCGACACAGTCCACGGCATTCACCCCAACGTTCGAAGGGCAGTCTTCTTCCTTTCGAGCAAAGCCTAGAGGAGCAGCCAGAGGCTCGTCTAGGCGCCCCTCAAGGGGAAGGGGATTCAGGGGTGGTCGTGGTCAGGGAGGCAAGACCTCAGGACGGCAGGCCAAGTGAAATGATACCGGTAGGAGGGAGACTTCTGAAATTTTGGGATCGATGGACCTTCAATCCCTGGGCCCACAGCCTACTCAAGAATGGACTGGGCTGGAACTGGTACAGCACTCCACCCCCGTACCTTCGGTTTTTCCAACACTCCACCCCCGTTCTGGAGGAGTACGTTCAAGAACTGTTGGAGAAAAATGTGATCCGAAAGGTGAAGTCCATCAAATTCCAAGGGAGGCTGTTTTGTGTTCCCAAGAAAGACTCAGAAAAGCTCAGAGTCATTCTGGACTTGTCGCCACTCAACAAGTTCATAGTGAATTGCAAATTCAAAATGCTAACACTGCAACACATAAGGACCTTACTGCCCAAGAGGGCATACTCCGTCTCTATAGACTTGTCAGACGCCTATTGGCACATCCCAATCAGCCGTCGACTCTCCCCCTACCTAGGGTTCAGGCTACAACGAAGACTATACGCCTTCAGAGCCATGCCATTCGGGCTAAACATAGCCCCAAAGATTTTCACGAAGCTTGCGAGCGCAGCTCTCAAACAATTACGCCTAAAGGGAATTCAGGTAGTAGGCTACCTGGACGACTGGCTGGTGTGGGCAGCATCCGAGACAGAATGCTTATAAGCTTCCAGTCAAGTGATCCAGTTCCTAGAGTACCTAGGCTTCAAGATCAACAGAAAAAAGTCTCGACTTTCTCCATCTCAAAAGTTCCAGTGGCTGGGAATCCACTGGGACCTTTTGTCACACTGTTTCTCCATCCCCGTGAAGAAAAGGAAGGAGATAGCGGGTTCTGTCAAGAGACTTCTAGATTCCGAAAGGATATCAAGACGCGAACAGGAGAGGGTACTGGGCTCTCTCCAGTTTGCTTCGGTGACAGACCCAGTGCTAAGAGCACAGCTAAAGGATGCAACCGGAGTTTGGAGAAGTTATGCATCAAACGCGCGAAGAGATCTGAGAAGACCAGTTCCGCTTCGGCTACGTACTCTTCTCAGGCCTTGGTCCCAAGCCAGACATCTAAAGAAGTCGGTTCTTCTTCAGCCACCTCCCCCGTTGATGACAAATCACTCAGACGCCTCAAAGGAGGGATGGGGAGGTCACTCTCATCGGAAAAAAGTCCAGGGAACTTGGTCCAAGCTATTCAGGACCTTTCACATAAACTTTCTAGAAGCTATGGCAGTGCTCCTTACTTTAAAGAAAGTCTCCCCGCGTCACTCGATCCACATAAGGTTGGTGATGGACAGCGAGGTAGTTGTGAGATGCTTGAATCGACAAGGGTCGAGGTCACCACCTCTCAACCAGGTGATGTTGGCCATTTTCCGATTGGCGGAAAAGAAGAAGTGGTACCTGTCGGCAGTTCACCTTCAAGGAGTCCGCAACGTGACAGCGGACGCTCTATCCAGGTTCACACCGATAGAGTCGGAATGGTCCTTAGACGCAGGATCATTCTCCTTCATTCTGAATCAAGTCCCAGAACTGCAGATAGACCTCTTTGCGACGAAAGACAACAAGAAGTTGCCCCTGTACGTGTCCCCGTACGAGGACCCCTTAGCGGAAGCAGTGGACGCGATGTCCCTCGACTGGAACAGATGGTCCAGGATTTATCTGTTCCCTCCTCACAACCTTCTGTTGAGGGTCCTCAACAAACTGAGATCCTTCAAGGGGGTAGCGGCAATAGTGGCCTACAAGTGGCCGAACAGCGTGTGGTTCCCCTTGGCATTGGAACTACAGCTGAAGTTTGTGCCGCTACCACATCCAGTTCTGACCCAGCGAGTCCAGAAGTCGACTGTCTGCGCTTCATTACAGAAAACCTGGACCCTGCAGTTCATGATTTTCTCTCTCTAGCGGTGAGAAAGCGTTTCGGGATTTCGAAAGCCAGCATAGACTTCCTAGAGGAATATAAGTGCAAATCTACTAGAAGGCAATATGAGTCATCTTGGAGAAAATGGGTGGCCTTTGTCAAGGCGAAGAGTCCGCAGGAGATCTCGACAGACTTCTGCTTATCTTTCTTCATCCACCTCCATGGTCAAGGGTTGGCAGCTAACACGATTTCAGCGTGTAAGTCTGCTTTGACAAGACCCATTCTATATCCCTTCCAGGTCGACCTAGGTTACGAGATCTTTAATAAAGTTCCGAAAGCCTGCGCTAGGCTCAGACCTTCAGCACCTCCAAAGCCCATTTCATGGTCTTTAGACAAAGTTCTTCATTTCGCTTCTCTGTTGA
>NW_027171227.1:12500-21592 GCF_036898095.1 Palaemon carinicauda
ATTACAAATCAATGACATTAGCGTTAGAAATGCTCGGCACACATGTCTGCACTTATGCTAGGTTCACCTTTGGAAATGGAACAGTCTACATGGGCAACTCAGTGCCCTCACTTAGTTTGTAGTACGGTATGTAACTACACACTCACCCTGGAATTAATCGTCCCAATTAAAACCACTGTTCCTCGCAGAGTTAAACAGTAGGGTTAACGACGCGACCCACTGCTACCACAGATCTCTTTAGTTCCTCTACTTGCTTCGCATAGTGGCGAAAGAACACTCTGGAAGACTTCCAGCCAGTGTATGAACGGAGATGTTCAAAATCCATACAATTAAAGAAATTTAAGGATGAGGCAACTTTCCTCGGATCGTGACCTGCGGGTGTACTGTCAGGATCTGCTCTGCGAATAAAATATGTGATTTTCGCTCTGAGTTGATTCAGAGATAAATTTGAGCCTGATGTTTCTCCCCTGAATAGTTGACCACCCTTGAAGTCTGAAGTTCTATGAAGATAGACCTTTAGGCATTCTACTGGACATAGAGATGCATCTTCTTTCAGAGGGCAGATTCTCCAGGGACCCCACCTGTTGGTGGGTAACTCATTCTTGGCGAGAAACGTAGGATCCGGAAACAGTTCAGTTCTCCCCCATCCAGGAACTGAACACGACCTGCCTCTCTCGAGAGGGCTACAATCTCACTAACCCTGGCCCCGGACGCGAGTGCAAATAGGAAAATAACTTTTTGTGTCAAATCCTTTAACGCACACTCCTCATTGCACAACAGAGAAGCGAAATGAAGAACTTTGTCTAAAGACCATGAAATGGCCTTTGGAGGTGCTGAAGGTCTGAGCCTAGCGTAGGCTTTCGGAACTTTATTAAAGAACTCGTTACCTAGGTCGACCTGGAAGGCATATAGAATGGGTCTTGTCAAAGCAGACTTACACGCTGAAATCGTGTTAGCTGCCAATCCTTGACCATAGAGGTGGATGAAGAAAGATAAGCAGAAGTCTGTCGAGATCTCCTGCGGATTCTTCGCCTTGACAAAGGCCACCCATTTTCTCCAAGATGACTCATATTGCCTTCTAGTAGATTTGCACTTATATTCCTCTAGGAAGTCTATGCTGGCTTTCGAAATCCTGAAACGCTTTCTCACCGCTAGGGAGAGAAAATCATGAGCTGCAGGGTCCGGGATTTCTGTAATGAAGCGCAGACAGTCGACTTCTGGACTCGCTGGGTCAGAACTGGATCTGGTAGCGGTACAAACTTCAGCTGTAGTTCCAATGCCAGGGGGAACCACACGCTGTTCGGCCACTTGTGGGCTACTATTGCCGCTACCCCCCCTTGAAGGATCTCAGTTTGTTGAGGACCCTCAACAGAAGGTTGTGAGGAGGGAACAGATAAATCCTGGACCCTCTGTTCCAGTTGAGGGACATCACGTCCACTGCTTCCGCTAAGGGGTCCTCGTACGGGGACACGTACAGGGGCAACTTCTTGTTGTCTTTCATTGCAAAGAGGTCTATCTGCAGTTCTGGGACTTGATTCAGAATGAAGGAGAATGATCCTGCGTCTAAGGATCATTCCAACTCTATCGGTGTGAACCTGGATAGAGCGTCCACTGTCACATTGCGGACTCCTTGAAGGTGAACTGCCGACAGGTACCACTTCTTCTTTTCCGCAAATCGGAAGATGGCCAACATCACCAGGTTGAGAGGTGGTGACCTCGATCCTTGTTGATTCAAGCATCTCACAACTACCTCGCTGTCTATCACCAACCTTATGTGGATCGAGTGATGCGGGGAAACTTTCTTTAAGGTAAGGAGCACTGCCATAGCTTCTAGAAAGTTGGTGAAAGGTCTTGAATAGCTTGGACCAAGTCCCCTGGACTTTTTTCCGATGAGAGTGACCTCCCCATCCCTCCTTCGAGGCGTCTGAGTGAATCGTCACCCGACGGGGGAGGTGGCTGAAGAAGAACCGACTTCTTTAGAAGTCTGGCTTGGGACCAAGGCCTGAGAAGAGTACGTAGCCGAAGCGGAACTGGTCTTCTCAGATCTCTTCGCGCGTTTGATGCATAACTTCTCCAAAGTCCGGTTGCATCCTTTAGCTGTGCTCTTAGCACTGGGTCTGTCACCGAGCAAACTGGAGAGAGCCCAGTACCCTCTCCTGCTCGCGTCTTGATATCCTTTCGGAATCTAGAAGTCTCTTGACAGAACCCGCTATCTCCTTCCTTTTCTTCGCCGGGATGGAGAAACGGTGTGACAAAAGGTCCCAGTGGATTCCCAGCCACTGGAACTTTTGAGATGGAGAAAGTCGAGACTTTTTTCTGTTGATCTTGAAGCCTAGGTACTCTAGGAACTGGATCACTTGACTGGAAGCTTGCAAGCATTCTGTCTCGGATGCTGCCCACACCAACCAGTCGTCCAGGTAGGCTACTACCTGAATTCCCTTTAGGCGTAATTGTTTGAGAGCTACGCTCGCAAGCTTCGTAAAAATCCTTGGGGCTATGTTTAGCCCGAATGGCATGGCTCCGAAGGCGTATAGTCTTTGTTGTAGCCTGAACCCTAGGTAGGGGGAGAGTCGACGGCTGATTGGAATGTGCCAATAGGCGTCTGACAAGTCTATAGAGACGGAATATGCCCTCTTGGGCAGTAAGGTCCTTATGTGTTGCAGTGTTAGCATTTTGAATTTGCAAATTCACTATGAACTTGTTGAGTGGCGACAAGTCCAGAATGACTCTGAGCTTTTCCGAGTCTTTCTTGGGAACACAAAACAGCCTCCCTTAGAAATTGATGGGCTTCACCCTTCGGATCACCTTTTTTCTCCAACAGTTCTTGAACGTACTCCTCCATAACGGGGGTGGAGTGTTGGAAAAAACCGAAGGCACGGGGGTGGAGTGCTGTACCAGCTCCAGCCCAGTCCATTCTTGAGTAGGCTGTGGGCCAAGGGATCGAAGGTCCACCGATCCCGAAATTTCAGAAGTCTCCCTCCTACCGGTATCATCTCACTTGGGACTGCCGTCCTGGGGTCTTGCCTCCCTGACCACGACCACCCCCCTGAATCCCCTTCCCTTTGAGGGGCGCCTAGACGAGCCTCTAGCTGCTCCTCTAGGCTTTGCTCGAAAGGAAGTAGACTGCCCCTACGAACGCTGGGGTGAAAGCCGTGGACTGTGTCGACACGGCCTGGGGTACCCACTGAAAAGTGGTCGGGGTTTGTGCCACGATATGGGGCACTGGGGGCAATGGCAATTGCAGTTGCTGTCTAACAGGCTTGGCTGGCCGAGACGGTAGCCTAGTCCTCATAGTCTTCCTCTTTGGTTGAGGACCCTCATCCGGGGAAGACCTTCTTTTGATAGCCAGGCCCCACTTCTGGAGAATGTTTCTGTTCTCAAGGCGGCCTTATCAACAACTTCTTTGACCAAGTCGGTAGGGAAAAGGTCTTTTCCCCAAATGTTGGAGGAGATTAGTTTCCTTGGCTCGTGCCTCACCGTAGCCGAGGTGAACACGAACTCCCTACAAGCTCTCCTTGCCTTGACGAAGCCATAAAGGTCCTTCGTCACTGTGGCCAGATGAGTCTTGGCCACCACCATGAACATTTCATGGACCTTGGAGTCACTTGCCATCGTCTCAAGAGTAGTCTGAAGAGACATTGAGGCAGCCAGTCTTTCTTTTGTCTCGAACTCTCTTCGCAAAAGAAAGTCAGACAGCTTAGGGAGGTCCTCGCCGAACTGACGTCCGGCAATATCAGCCTCCAACTTTCCAACTGAGAACGTAAGATGGACGTCCTTCCAGTCTTTGTGGTCCATAGGCAGGGCCAGCGACAAGGGTTTACACTCCTCCAGGGAGGGGGCAAGGCTTGCCGGCCTCGACTGCTTTTAGTACAGCCGCAAACCCTTTCTGTAAAAAGGGGAAGGCTCTAGCAGGCGAGGACACAAGGGAAGGGAGCTTCTTGCCTCAATGCAGCTACCTTTGAGTTAGAGAAGCCCCTCTCTTTCATCGAGGATGAAAGTAGAGCTTGAGCCTTAGCGTGGTCCATCACTATGACCTCCTTCGGCTCTGTCTCCTCCTTTGAAGCTGGTTCCTTCATCAGCCGGACATAACAGTCCGGATATGACGCCTTGCTGGGCCAGAATTCCACCTCCTCCAGGGGAACTGAGCCCAGCTTATCCGAGATGACGATCTTTCCAGTCGTCATCAGCATGTGCTCAGCATACCTCCATGGGTTAGCATCTGAGCACAAGGGAAGGTCTTTCACATTGAGCTTTTTCTGGGGCCCATGTGATTCTGCAAGGCACTGCATCCGCAGTTCCATTGCAGCCGCCTTCTCCTGATTCTCCTTCTGCATTTGTTGGATCATTCCAACAATAGAAGAGAGGGCCTGTCCCAGCTCTACTGGAGACAGGCCGATGTTGAGGGAATAGGCTCCGGAATCTGAACCGGAGTAGCCGACACCTCGTCGACCTCTTCCTCTACAACGTCTGGGGCTTGAACTTCATCCTGGGCTTCTGCCAGGAGGTCTTCCTCCAGACGCTCGTCCACATCAGACATCCTGTCATCTAACTGGATGTCTTAAATCGCGACCCGCGACTTCAGCATCACCTGGATCTGAACTTGGGGGATCTCCTCTTGAGGCTGGGAATCACTGCATCAGCTGATGCCCTTAGGGAAAAGATACGCCCTCATCTTCTCACTTGGAAGATAAGGGCCAGAGGTGTTCTTTTGGAAGCCCCTTACCCAGGTACGAAGCTTTCCCTTTGCTATATCCCTTGATTCTGCCGTCCTAGGGGAATCAAAGGCCTCAGTAATCAGGTTAGTGCACACAGTACATACCTGAGGGTCCCAATACCGGAGATCATCCTTGGAGACAGCGCATGCTGCGTGTCTCCTACAAAACTCATGTCCGCAGAGGTTCTTGCTGCGGACGTTGCAGAAAACACTTCCGCACTTCGGAGGGTCCTTCTGTAAAGAGAAGAAATTTCCATGAGTATCAAGTGAACTATGTATCACTGGATATGCATTGTATAGCATAACAATTCAGAAAGGAAAGACACACACTTGTGCTTCCCTCACAACCCAATGCTGCAGCCTTCCAGATAATAAAATCAAATGGTTAATCTCTTCTAGAGTAACCAATGCAAAGTTTCCAGAGGAAACAGGTGGAGCTCACACCTAAGCAATTATTTTAAAATCCTGGATAATAGACAGGAAAGAACTCACTTTCCTATCTGTAGGGCAACAGCAAAGGACTGTGCAAGAAAACACAAGTGTTTAAAATACACAGCGCTGTACCAAAACCCATACTATAGTTTTCTTCTTACTGTATATGTTATACTGAAGAATACTAGTACAGTATAGGAGGATACGTGCCGGCCGGCACACACCATAACTAGCTTTAAAGTATACTACTTAACAGCTATAAGGCGGCAGAACTCTGGTTCAAATGCATGTGCCGGCCGGCAGCAACTGCCGGCCGGCAACAGCCAATGTCGGCCGGCAATGGCTGCCGGCCGGAAATTACACAAGGTAGTACCCAGCTGCCGGCCACACTCCTTGGTGACCGGCAGACAAGGGCTGACATTAGCCGGCCGGCAAAGGTACAGGACCGATGCCAGCCGGCAGCAAAAAGAACCAGAGGACTACACCTGCCCGGCTGCCGGCCTCATAGGCCGGCAGCCGGGTCGGGTACAGCACTAGAAGAAAAATAGAATGGATGCCGGGATAAGAGTGTACACTACCCTCCAAGCCCGGCAATCCGAAAGAGTGCATATAAGGAAGGGGAGAATCTAATTCAGGCTTCCTGACCAATGCCGTCTGGCTCTACAGGCAGGCATGGATGAGGGACCAAGGGAGGTCCGGGCAGCACTCAAAATATAAGACCCTTGCCGGCCGGCAGCTCTGCCGGCCGGCAAGGGGCTGAGTCAATTTCACATCCTAACCTATACTAGGTCCAGATGTAGAACGACGTACAGTACTGTAATGGCTAGGCCATTACGGAGATAGAGGGGGAAGGGACAAAGAGGGTCCTACCAACCTTGCTTTAGTGACGGATCACCCGCAGCCAAGAAACTTATCTTAGCCTAGGGGAGATCCAAGGAGGGATTTAAGATACCGAGGTATCAGGCCAGCAATACTTGCCAGCTCCCAGAGCACCAAAGCAAGGAAGGTGTTGCTACTCCCAGGGAAAGAAACTTATCCTCCCCCTAGGACAGCAACAAGGACTAGTCTGGTAGATCCCAAAAGAAGGAATCATATCCACAGAAACCTTCGGTAGTGACCTAAGGAGGCTAAGCCACCTTTGTCTGTGTCAGGCCAGCGAGGGAGACTCCACCCCAAGCCAGACAAACACAGACTCAGACTAAAAAACTCTGTTGTTCTGTCCCTCTTTGAACCAGACTTACTGGAACAGGAAGGTACAGTAACACCCCAGTATAGTTTTATCGAAAATTAATTCGGAAAAAACCACTTAGGAATAAGCCTAAGGCTTAAACAGAGGGAAAGGGATTGCATACCTTCTCCGAAGAAAAGAAAGCAACCGGCGGAGTATGAGATAGTATACTAAGGCTCCATAAGCAACTTAGCCAAGGCACCAAGATAATCGATTACCTAAATCACCGAAACTCGCTCGTATACTATCTTGGAAATATTCCACACAATCTTAAATGTATAAAACAGCCTAAAGCTTCAATAAAATTTTAATACACTCGGAAAACCCAAATTCATGCATGAAGTACTAGGACCAAACGACTAGGCTATATGGCCTAGCATAGGCCAGAATGGCGAATACTTCGCCAAAATAATACTAAGCACGAAGGAAATCCTATGTAATGCTAAATAGCTAAAATTTATTAAAGCAAAACAACCGGGAATGTCGCTCTAACTAAACTTATACCTAGAGAGCGACAGCGTCCATGACGCCTCCGGTAGGCTACGGCTCTTGTAACAAAGATTAATCCTATTAATCACTCAAAAATTTACCAAGAGCCTACATTTATACATAAAAGACATGGTACTCAACTTATCAGAGGCCGACGAAGACAGAGAAGCCATGAAAAGCAGAATAAATCCAAGATTTGCGAGAAACACAGGAAAAAACACCGAGTTGTTAAGCTACGCAAAAAGGAATACAGATGGCGCCAGGATTGGCGCCAGGCACGCTTACGAATCGGGAGATAGGGAGCCTTGGGAGCGGCTCCCCCTTTTTCTTTCCCGAATTCGTTTCTTGCCATTTGCCCCCTGCGAGACGAAATCTCTGTTCGGGATGCAGGTTGCCATGTGGCGTGTCAAGAATACGTCCTCTGATATGTCGCGATATCCCTTTCACGAGGGATACTCGCTCCAGGAGTTAGAATTCTGGTACCTTAAGGTAAATTCTCTAGGAATATTGCCGTAGTTGTAATATCCCTAGGAAGCTACCCTATAGGAACTTCCATCAGGACGACATGGCTTTGAGCCCAAAAATATATATATACTGTATATATATATATATATATACTGTGTGTATATATATATATATATATATACTGTATATATATATATATATATATATGTATATATATATATATATACTCTATATATATATATATACATATATATATACTGTGTATATATATATATATATATACTGTATATATATATATATATATATACTGTATATAATATATATATATATATACTATATATATATATATATATACACAGTAGATATATATATATATAAAGTATATATATATATATACAGTAGGGTCCCGAATTACACGTGTTCTAATTACGCGATTCCTCAATTACGCGATCGATAGTTTTTAAAAATTAATTTTCCTGTATCTGCGAGGAGCATTCTAAATCCGCGAGTCAAGCACCGCGAAGCGTAGGAAATCTATTGTTTTCTTAATTGTATTGGGGGGGGGTGATGGTTCCTCGATGTCTGAGAAGGGGGGGGGAAGAATGTGAGAGAAAGATTTCTGTTCAAACATTTTAAGACTAGTTTTGGATGAAAAATGTTAAGGTTTGCCCATCTGTTGTGTGAACTTGTCACTAGGCCTAGCCTAACTGTCCAAACACCTATATGTATAATATTCCATATTTGTACTAATTAATTTTTATACTTACGTTGTGATTATGGTGAAAAATCCTTATTCATTAAACTTTAAATTAAAAAACCATCAAAATAAAGACTATTTTATATCATGCTACTGCCAAACATGTCACCACAACCAAACCCATTACTTTGTTTAGTACGTTCCATCGCTGATCATAACGAACTCGCTAACCAATTTTAACATCTGTCTATAGGTTAACTTTTGCGGCAAAAGATATCTTACCAGGTACTATGTAATAATAATGTTATAATTAATGTTGTTTTATTTATCCTTAGAAAATCAAAATATATGAAATATGAGCAATTTTTTTTTCGTGTTTTTTTTTTCCTAAAAAACGCCTTCTTAAAAGGAAAACGTTTTTTTTTTTACGTTTCATCGTCGATCATAAACGCATTTACCTCCTGAAAGTGATATTGAAGAGCTTTTACTAAAGATGTTATTATAAATAAAGATTATAAATAGGTGGTAAAATATCTATAATTAAAGTGTAGCAGCATCAAGAAATGTTGGGGTTCGCCCTTTACATAAGAATGTACTGTACATTGGATTAGACAGAACGTAGAAAAAATCAATTAGGGAAAAATCGGTATTCGATATCCTCTTCATCAGCATCGTCAATCGGGCTTTTTATTTTTTTTTTTATTCTCAGTCGTTAACTAGTTATCGCACTGCCAAGATCTGCACACATTCCGATCATTCACATTTGAAGGTTTTCTGGGAGAGGATGGATAGAGAAAATACCGAACTATATAAATGTTTTTATAACCTGTTAAGCGTCACCCACGTGATAAACCGTTCACCACGATCTACTCGGTACCGCCTTCAACTGTATATTCCGTTCATGACTTTAATTGCCTTTTACAAGCCGTCAGTCTCGTGATGTTACTTTACTCGTATAGTAAGTATAGGATCACCACTTGGCAACACTCTCAGCATATGGGGACTGTGAATAGAAACTTATATGATGTCTGGCAACTATTTTTCTGAAGGTAGCTTGATGTTACAAA
>NW_027171229.1:0-21551 GCF_036898095.1 Palaemon carinicauda
AATGTCAGAGGTGGTATTTTATACTGTCTTCTATAAACCCCAAAATAGTAAAATTTTCAACAGATTATTTGTCATTATTTCTTCATAAACAGTTTAGAGAGAGCCACAATCTGTATCCTATTCGAGAGGATGTTTGGAGAGCTTACTTCGAAATAATCAACTTGGGGTTGTTGAGGAAATAATCGACAGAGCTACATACGGAGAGAGATTATTTGGATCATTGTTGTACATGTTTAAAGTGAAGAGAAGAAAAACTAACTCTTATACAAAATATAAAGAAAAAAAAATGTGCAAGTTAGAAAGGGGGATGAAAGAATAATTTCAGAGAGAAGATAAAAAGAATTATGTTAGGGGAATCCTGAGCCCCTTTGCGTCAATAAGCGTTGGAAAACATGATGATGATGATGATGATGATGATATAAGATAACGCAAATGAAAATAAAAAATGAAAGTATAAAAAAAATCAAATAACAAGTAAAGTAAAAAGACTGAATTGAAAATATAAAAGAAAAGAAAATTGGTTTAAACTATAGAAATGAGATAAAAAATATGAAAGGAGTAAGAAATGGAAAGTTGAAAACGGGTAAATCGTGGAAGTTTCAAAAGCCATTTTTATGATTTTCATATTCGAAGAGACATTCATTTGCAAAAACTGTTTTATGCCTTCTTCCAAGAGCTAATAATTCATTTTTTTTTTTTTCAACTTTCAAATCTAATATCATGGGTGGTGACGGTGGAGGGGTGGAGGGTGGTGGGGAGAGTGGGAGGGGCGGTTAGTGATCAAGGGATATTCCCGTTCACTGAAATGCAAATGCAATCCTTCAATGCTCATTGAATAAGCGTATATTTTCATTGATAAGGCAATGTGTCACAAGCGGGACTTATTATATTAGAGAGGCATATCAAGAAAAGAATGTTTTGCATTGGAAAAGGGCAACAACTTACATATACATACACACAAACACACAAACACACACAGACACACACACGCACACACACACACACACACACACATATATATATATATATATATACATATATATATATATATACCCTGTATATCTATATCTATATCTATATTTATATATATATATATATAAAAACATATATATTTATATATGTATATATATATATATATATATACATATATATATATATATATATGTGTGTGTATATATATATATATATATATGTATATATATATATATATACATATATATATATGTATATATATATATATATATACATATATATATATATGTATATATGTATATATATATATATATATTTATATATCTATACATATATATATATATATATATATATACACGCGCTCGTGTGTGTGCGTATATGTTTTAACAAATTGATGTCGAACTCCATTAATTCATCTTGCATCTTTTGTTAGCGTAATTTCATTTGATTTAAACTTTTCTTTTAATTTCTTTATAAACTCATGATTATCATTTATTATGAATCGAATTTTGGAATTTCTCAACTCATCTTCATATCTTATTTAGAAACTAATTTATCAATTATCTTAACTTTCTCAATAATCTAATTCGCGAAAAAACTCTTGAGAGCTTTCAAATTTCTTTTAGATATTATCATAATTCATCTTTAGTAAAAGAGAAAAACATATATCTTCCATGCGCTTATACATAGTTATACCCCTATTCCCACCACCTTCCCCTGTGTGGTCAAAATGAACAATTTATATGCAAAACCGATCCCCATTAATGACTAATTTCTCATTTTTGTTATTCCTAATCATCTGACACTTTCATACCTTTTTTAGCTCTTAGTACTCGTGTTTGCACCACCCCTTCGACTAACAACTTTTTCTTTCAAGTGTTTACACTTTATTAGCAAACCCAAAACACTTTACTATGAAGTTTTTACCTTACATTGCCTTACTTGTAACGTCTCTATGCGTTGTTCCTCAACTCATCCTATCCGATGCTCTCATACTTCCATGATAGTTGCTCTATACCTTTTGCGGTATACTTTTCCAGTTTTTGTGCCACAACGTACTAAGCCGTATTTATTACTTTTAGTTTTTGTTTCGTAATACCTATAGAATGATGCAATATTTGTAACAAATCATTTATCACCATCCTCGCCTACGGCTATTGACGCAAAGAGCCTCAGGTAGATTTTGTCATTCATCTCTATCACGAGCTTTTAATTGAATACTATTCCATTCATCATCTCCTACTTCGCGTTTCTTAGTCCTCAGCTATGTAAGCCTGGGTCTTCCTACTCCTTTAGTGCCTAGCTGAGTCCAGCTGAACGTTTGGTGAACTCATCTCTCATGGGGAGTGTCAAGAGCATGGCAAAATCTTTTCCATCTACCCTTTATCATGATCTGAACCACATCTGGCACTTGAGTAATCTCTCTTATAGTTTCATTTATAATCCTGTCCTGCCTTGTAACTCCCAATATCCTTCTGAGGGTTTGCTCCCAAATCTACTAAATCTATTAGCAATGGTTTCATCGTCATACCATGATACATGTCCATACAGTAAAACCGATCTCAACTAAACTGATATATGGTCTGATTTTTATATGCAATTTGAAGTGTTTTGATTGCCAAATTTTACTCAAAATAGTGATTATCTGATTTTCTTTTTCAAATCTTTCATAAAACTCCAATTCTAATGACCCTGTATTGGATATCATAGTTAATAAATACTTAGATGATTCTACCCCATTAATCCTTTCTCCTTCCATTGATATTTCATCTTCCACTACACACATAGTTTTCATCATTTCTATCTTTTTTTCTGTTTATCTTCAGCACAACCTCGTTTGACATTTCATGTATTCTGGTAAGCAAGCATTACAAATATTGTGGTATTCTGCTAGCAAGGACAGCATTATCAGCATACTTTAGGTCTGCTAAATTCCCATCACCAATCCAGTCCAATCCTTCTCCGCCATCTTTGAATGTTCTACGCATTAAAAAATCCAAGAGGAGGATAAACAACATAGTTGACAACACATTCCTTGAAGTATTTTGTTGGTCACTAGAAAATTATTTGATATGACTCCATTAGCATTAACTTTGCATTTGCTATGTTCATAAACAGACTTAATCAAATTTACATATTTATGAGGAATTACATAATAATACAGGACTCTTTCACAAAATTGGCCAGTGTGTACTATCAAAGGCTTTTTCATTGTCCACAGATGCCATCAAAAGTGGATTTCCATATTTTACACATTGCTGTGCAACATGTCTCAAGTGAAAATTTGGTCAGTGCAACTTGTGAATCTCTCCACTTTTCATCAATCTATCTCTCCAGTCTTTTTTATGGTAAGCATACTATATATTTTCATAACAAGTGCTATGCCTCTGTAGTTATTGCAATCAGTCAGTCTTGTTTTTATGCTATTTTCACCAACACTCCTAACTCCCATTATCAGGTTTTGCCTCTTCATGCTATATTCTACAAAATAAGCTTTTAAGTATTCTCGGAGTCAATTCATTTTTTGGCCAGTATCATCTCGGTAGTTATTCCTTCGTATCCTGGGTCTTTCAATCACTATTTTTTTTTTTAGGATAACTTTTACTTTGTACACAGTGAATTCATTCATGGGCACATCAAGGTCTTCATCAGCTTCAGGGATATCAATCGAATCATTCCCTTCATATCTCCTATTCATAACCTCACTAAAGTGTTCAGTTCAAAGTTCTCTTGCTTCATCTTCTGATACTATGACATAGCCTTCTTTCTTTTTCATGGGTATATGCATCTTCCTTGCCCCGCTCGATATGTCATGAAGAGATTCCAAGAGCATTTCTTCCACAATGGCCAGCTCCCTAAGTCATAGCTTTGTCATACTCATCTGCTTTACTGCCTAAATATTCTCTCCAGTCATACATGGTTTTTCTTCTGGCCTCAATATCAATACTGGAATACTTACTATGATCTACCCTGTAATTTTCATTACTTCCTCGAAAACTTTCAGCAATCAATTTGTCTTTGTTTCCTTTTTGTAGTATTCCAAGCATCATTTGATATCCATTGTTTTTTTCCTTGTAACTACGTGTCTTAAGATTTCAATATCAACTGACACATATATGTTCTTAATATCGCACCATTTTTTTTATTAATTGTCTGTTCTCTGTCTCCAAAACTGCAAATCGATTCCTACATGCAATTGCAAATGTTTTTCTGTGCTCATCTTCTAAAAGCTTGGTTGTATCAAACCTAGGCATTCAATCTATCATTCTGCTGGGTGCTCTCAGTTTCAATTTCAGTGTTGCAACGAGGAGCTGGTGATCACTAGAAATTATCTTAAGACTATTTCTTGACAAATAAAGATATTCCCGATTCTTCAAATAGTCATACAACAACTTTTTTATGTGTTATCTAAATACATTCATGTATGTTTTTTTTTTTTTTTTGTGGGGGGAGGGGTTGCTGGTTTGCAATTATAATAGTTTAATTTCTTATTCTTTTGTTTTTTAATATTCTAGTTTTATCCACTTTGATTTTCTTTTCTAACGTAATCCTTATCAAATATAGTTGTGTAAAATAAGGAAAGAACTTTCGAGGTTAAAACAATTTCCAAAGACATTAGTCTAACAAGGTATCAAATAATCCATGAATTTCACATATGTCTAAAGTATTTTTTTTTTCATTTAAGAATAAGATTATTGAGAAGAATAATAAATTTACTGTTGTGAACACAATAGTCTCTCTCTGTCTCTCTCTCTCCCTACTACACGAAGACACAACAGTAAAGCTATCGTAGTCTGTGTTGGGCATCGTCTGCACTAAAAAAATAAAGAAATAAATCAATTACCCTCTTAGTAAATGAAGACTTATCTCACTACTTCTCATCAGAATAGAATATTTTGCCTATTTATGATTTTCGACGTATTGTGGTATATTTTTTCATATGTGAGAGCGATTTTGGACGATGAAATGAAAACAACCATGGGATGTCGGGTTTTCAAATTAGTTCTGAATTTTGAGGAAAGAGAGACCGTGATTTTTTCCCCCCGTTTATCGTTATCGGTGAATATTTTGAGATCTCAAAACCTATCGATAGAATGTATGGATGAATGTATGTATATAAGATTAGGATTCAATAGTATACTGTGAATATGTATCATAACCAAACTTCCAGCAGTCTCAATATGCAATGAGTTGTTTATCATACATTAAAAAAGGAGGCACCTTCTTGGTAATTATGTATTTCTATTCTTTATATTTTTTCTTTTTAATCTATGGATATATATATTTTCTACATACATTAAATAATTTTCGTATTGAAACTAACCGATATACAGTAGATTTTCGTGTATAAAAACATATATATATATATATATATATATGTGTGTGTGTGTATATATAAATATATATATATATATATATATACGTATATATATATATATATAAATATATATATATATATATATGTTTATACATATACATATATATATATATATATATATTTATATATATATATATATATATATATGTATATATATATATATATATATATAGTTTTTTCTTTTTCTTATTTTTGTGAAAAGAAAAACATGCAGTTTCCCTTCCATTTTGTTTGATTAGCAGTAGGAAAAATTTATACACTTTGATTGGAAGATATGAAAGGGAAGGGAATTTATATCATAGAGAGTACGTTTGCAGTGAATACTTTTACAAATACTTTCTCTAAAGAAAGTTATTTATGGTCCCTCTGATCATATCTAAGTTACAAAATTCTACGTATTGTATATGTATATATATATATATATATATATATGTATGTATGTATATATACATATACAGAATATATATATATATATATATGTATGTATATATATATATATATATGTGTGTGTATATATATATATATATATGTATTTATACACACACATATATATATATATATATATATGTATATATACATATATATATATATATATATACATAATATAAAGTGGAACCTCTACATACTATTGTTCTAACACACGAATTTTCTAACTTACAAAGTAAAATTCGACCATATTTCTGTCTCAACATACAAAGTGTTGCTCCAACATGCGAAGTAAACAATACGCTTACCCGTGGAATTTTCTCGAAAGCGTCCAGCGTTGTTTGTTGTTGAAGGCCGCTAGACGGCAGCACATCTGAGGGACGCCAATTGAGCGTCACCTTGATTAGTCCTCTCATCTTGTGCGCATCGTATGGTTGTCCTCTATTCGCTCAGTTTTAACAGTTTTTTATCTTGCCTTTTCACGTGTATTTTTTCTGTGTTCCATAATCATGGGTCCTAAAAAGCTTAGTTTCGGTTCAGAAGTAGTAGTAGTGGTGAGGAAAAAGAGGAAGTCTATGCTTTCATTAGAATTAAAGCAGGAAATAATAGAAAAGCGTGAGCAAGGTGTACATGTTAGCGATCTGGCTAAACATTATGGCCGGAATATGTCTACGATCTCGACGATCATAAAACAGAAGTCAGCCATTAAAGCAGTGAAACATTCGAAGGGGATCAGGATCATTTCTAAACGTCGTAGCCCTACTCTGGAAGAGATGGAACGCCTTTTGTAGATCGGGAATAAAGGACAAGGAGATTGTTGGCGATACGATCACGGAAACGATCATTTGTGAGAAGGCCAGCGCTATCTACAGTGACTTGAAGGCGGAGCGCTCTCTGGGTGACGCGGGGGAGAATTCAGCCGATCCTACGATGGAGGAATTCAAGGCATCTTGAGGTTGGTTCAAGAAATTTAGGAAACAGACCGGGATTCATTCAGTTATTCTTCATGGAGAAGCTTCGAGTTCGGACACCAAGGCTGCTAAAGACTTTGTTTAAAAAAGTTTGAAAGCATCGTGGCGGAGGAAGGTTACGTAGAGCAGCAGGTGTTCAACTCTGATGAAACCGGTCTGTTTTGTAAAAAGATTCTTAGTCGAACGTACATTACCGCCGAAGAGAAGAAAATGCCTGGACATAAGCCAATGAAGGATCGTTCACTCTTGCGCTTTGTGCCAACACCAGCGGGGACGGCAAAATAAAGCAGTTATTGGGTTACCATTCCGAAAACCCTAGGGCATTTAAGGCACATAGAATTAATAAAGACCTGCTACATGTTCTATGGCGTCCTAATTCTAAGGCTTGGGTTACTAGGCATATCTTTGTGGAATGGGTAAACGTAGTTTTCAGCCCTGCTTTCAAGAAGTATCTTCAAGAGAGGAATTTGCCTTTGAAGTGCTTGCTTTGTTTGGACAATGCACCCGCTCACCCCCCCCCCCCCCCCGAACTCAAAGATGATATCATCGACGAATACAAATTCATCAGCCCATGACCAGCAAGTCATCTCTAATTTCAAAAAGCTCTACACCAAGCACTTTAATGTGCTTTAATGTCACCCAGAGCACCCACTTAAACTTTGCGTAAATTTTGGAGGACTCTCTTTATATCGTGCACTGCTTAAAGATCATTGATCAGCTTGGGAGGGAGTAACTCGTCGGACCCTGAATTCCACTTGGAAGAAGCTTTGGCCTGATGCTGTTGCTCCCAGAGATTTCAAAGGTTTTGCCCGAGAATGAACCTGTGGTTGCCACCGAGGAAGACGTCGAAGAGATTGTATCCCTTGGCAAATCCATGGTCTGGAGGTGGATGAAGAGGACATCGCTGAACTCGTCGATGAGCATAACGAAGAGCTCAACACCGAGGAACTCAAGGAGCTGGAAGCCATGCAGCATGATGAGTTCCAAGCGTAGTTGAGTGAGCCGGAGAAGATTGAGGAGGTAGGCGAAATCTTAGGTACTGCGGAATAAAACAGATGTTGTCATATCATCAACACGTTGTTGATTTCATAGACAAGCATCACCCACAGAAACTTCAGGTTTGCCGTGTTGTGCAGTTCGATGATGTTTGCTTAACGCATTTTAGAAATATCCTCAAAATACGTACAAAGCAACTTTCACTCGATAGTTTCTTTAAAAAATCTTTATAACGGTCCTAGTGATCATGATGAAAAGAAAGAAAGTGAAGCAAAGAAAAGGAAGACCGAATCGAGTGGAAGTGATGAAAATTAGAAATAAGAAAAGAAAAAATGTAGAAAAAAAATTTGAAATTATAAAATGAAAAAAAAAATAACTAAATTAAGTTAAAGTTCACGTAGTAGTGTAAGTTAGTGTAAGTTATCGTACACGTTATCGTACAAAGTCACCGTCCCTACCTCCTCGCTGATCTTCTGTCTCCTCCTGCGTAGAAATCCCTACACCCTGCGCTGGCTGTCACTAAGGTAAAGTGTTACATTATAACCAGTTTTTTTATTTATTATTTCATTATTATTATTTTGTTTTGTTTTCTAATATGTATTTATTATACAAGTATTGTATTAATGTCATGTGTAATTATGTGTAGCCATTTATTAAGGTTTTATTATGGGTTTTTAGGCTGAGGACGAATTAAATAAATTGCCATGTATTCTTATTGGAATATTTGCTCCAACATACGATCGTTTTAACATACGAATAGCTGATGTAAACAGGAAATCATTATAATATTTAAAGCTAATTCCGTGTGGGAAATGTTGCAACTTTCACATATTGAGGAAAAGGTGCTGGAAATAACACACTTTAAGTGTTGTATGGTGATATAATCTTTAGTTCCAGTTACATAGTATCCTAAGTCATCTATTTTTAACAGAGAGAGCCTTACATTAAAGCTGAATTAAATGCAATTTCTAAACAAATAAAAATTCCTGAAATGCTTTACGTTGATTTATAGTATATGAATCACCTGATATTATGGGGACCCGTTTTGGTGCAGGTTTTTTTGCAGGCACATAAGCATGCATCGGCATAGGTTGTTTTTTTACCAATAAAAATTCTTTTGTTGTGACATATCTTTTTTTTTTTTAATGGGAGGGTTATTTTCTTTATCATACAGGTTTGAATTCATTTTACGTTCATGTTACTTAATGAATGCTGTTTTTGGTCCTGAAAGTTCTTATTCGTCTATCATTATTATTACGGAAGTTATATCAAAAATTAATATTATATTCATATTTACCACAATATTATTATAACCAATATAAGTCTTATCATTATCTTTATCGTCGTAAACAGCATTTTCATAATATATATTGAAACGTTATATCAAGGTTCTCGCATAGAATGTTCATAGAAGTATTATCATAGATTTGGAATGGCTAATGAAATTTTTATTAAAACTGATATCACTGGAGAGAGAGAGAGAGAGAGAGAGAGAGAGAGAGAGAGAGAGAGTTAAATAAATTTAGGTAGAGAATAAACAATTCTTCGTTAAGTAATTCATTGTTATTGGAATTTGCTATCTGTAACCACTGTACCAACCGTGTGTCACACGATCGTACAAAGTTCATTTTGTTTTATTTATGCTTGTATCTTTGCTCTTCCCTCGCACTAGAAAGAACCAGAATAAGAATGTCTGTTTTCCTCAACTGTAACGGTGTCTGTTTTTGAACATGAAATTTTTTGTTGCTTTGACCTTTTGTATATAAAGGAGAGTGTTCTATAATAAACTCACTCTGTTGCTTCATACTGTCCTGAGTCACAACCTTCTCTCAACCCGTCACACTACTATCCATCTCATGAAAATCACAAAAATGCAGATTTGATACACGAAAAGTGAACCATGATAGAAAGTCTTGTTAACCACAAATCAGAAGATGAGCTTGCGCTTTCTCTCTCTCTCTCTCTCTCCTCCCCTCTCTCTCTCTCTCTCTCTCTCTCTCTCTCTGTGAAAAATCTAATCTACTTAATATTTTCTCTCTCTCTCTCTCTCTCTCTCTCTCTCTCTCTCTCTCTCCTAAAAAGTTAGATATTTAGAATATTGTCCATTATTGAAACAACTTGGTCAAAATTTTTATCGTTCGAACATTTTTGCCATTGTTAAGTGAATTCCATAGACTCCAGAAGAAATCGAAATAAAAAGGTGGGTGGATCGAAACGGACATAGTAAATGGGTGAAGTACGATATTTGTCTTTTAGAATATTCCTGATAAATAGTGAGATAGTAGTCATCATAAATACTTCAATAGTCCTAAAACTGTAGCCTGTGTCCACCGTTTCTCTAATTCATTAACTTTTCATATTTGTCTTATATATTCTCTCCATTTAGGAATTGTTAGTCTCAACTTAGTCTCTTCCGTCCGCTTCCAGAAGTCTTTCATATCTAAAATGTAAGATTAAGGTAATTCGATCTGTATGTGAGACATGTAGAAAAATACGTTTCTGGTGTGGAGTTTCATTTAGAGCAAATTTCCCAGTGGACCAACTCTCACTCTTCATAGTGTAGCTGAATTTTAGCATTTTTCTTGATTTTCAAACCCTGAACATAAGATTTGAAATTTATCAGTTTATTGCTCCTTGGGAAGGCAGGCTTTGAAGGCTCTGTGTTCACCAACGCCTTTTTTTCTGAAGGTAAAAGGCAAGAAAAGAATTTATGATACTCCGAGAAAGAGCCCACGCTTATTTTTATCTTTATTTTTTTCCTTGTTTTTATTTCTACTTTGTTTTTTTAACATTCCCATTTCCCGTATTATCCATTAAAGTTTGGTTATTATGATGATGATGATGATGAGGATGATGATGATGATGATGATGATTATTATTATTATTATTATTATTATTATTATTATTATTATTATTATTATTATTATTAGCTAAGCTAAAATCCTTATTGGAAAAGCAAGATGCTATAAGCCCAAGTGCTCGAACAAAGAAAATAAGCCCAATGAAGAAAGGAATTAAAGAAATAAATGAACTATAAGTGAAGCGATGAAAAATTAATATAAAACCTTATAGTAATAGTAACAGAATTAAACCTGATCTTTCAAATATAAACTTTAAAGATAAACTTATATCAACTTTTCAACATGAAAACATTCGCTATAAGTTCACCAATTCAACTGACAAGCTATAGAAAGATCATTCCACAATCTAGTCATAGCAAGAACATTGCAGTATTGAGCCTGAGGATGAAGGAGTTATGAGTATTAGAATTAATTTCATACCTATAAGGATGGTGAGAATTATAATAAGTTTTACGTAACGTGCGCGAATAAAGAACTGATCAACAGTACCAGAGATTAATATCTAGATCTGGAATGAGAAATTTAATAGATCACTATTTCTTGTAGAAGAAATTATAATGAGAGTCAGTAGTTGAATGCCAGTAAGGAGATCAATACTTGACACTAGGCAAAATGAAAGAGTTAAACATTTCATCAGAATAGATTGATCATCGAAATTCTTGAATCTTTATCAACAAGCTACTTTTTTATATACAAAAAACGGACCAAATATTTTCCTCAAAATTAGATTTGCTTGGAAGAATCAAACATAAAGTTTTAAAAAGACGTATAGAGTTATAGAAACATTATCAATGCTGAAATCCGAATGTTGAGCCACTGTCCTCAACCTACTTACAATCATAGTTTGAGTATAATAGGATTCAACATACACTAACTTTAGATAGTTCGCTATTGAGGGATTCCACCACTCTAGACCTATATTTAGGGTATGGAATTGAAGCAAAGAGAGTAGCATCCTCTACATATGTAAGAAGCTTCTTTTCTAGGCAAACCATATATCACGTGTGTATAGTATGACAGGTAAGCCCCCCCCCCACACAAAAAAAAAAAAAAAAAAAATACGTGAGGAAACCAAATATCACAATCCTATACTGTACTCACTTTGGTGGCCATCAACAACAATGCTTTGCAATCTATAACTCCAAAAATTTTAAAAACACCTACACCCTCCCAATTATTTAAGTTTGAAAACAAGGATATCATGATTAACACGAAAAAGGACAGCACTAAAATAGAGAACAATTATATGAACTTCCTGACCATAATCCAGGGTTTCTGTACACCATTGGAAATTGCAAGAATGGTATCACATCATGCTCCAAGGCCTTTATGAAATTCATATTGCAAACTAAGGAACAAATATTTTTTTTTCAGCATACATAGTAATACGTTTCGCCAATTGAAGTTGATTTATTTTTCGATGACATATGTGTTATTGGAAATTGGTCGATAATAAGCTAAATTCAAGCTCCGGCAAACATTAATTTCTCTCTTAGAGCAATTCTTTCCTTTTTAGGTTATTACAAAACCAGAGGTTTAACGAGATCATCTTGCAAGACTGAAGTACTTCTCCCAATTGAATTTTTTTCTGATTTACTGTTCCAATAAATAGATGAGTAAATGAGGAACTATCTATAAAAAGTTTTGTAAATAAAAAATGATAAATTAATAAATGAACGAATGAAGGAGTACATAAACAACTAAATAAAGAAATTGGTTATTTTAACCTGTTTTTATTTTAAGAGAGAGAGAGAGAGAGAGAGAGAGAGAGAGAGAGAGAGAGAGAGAGAGAGAGAGAGAGAGAGAGAGAGAGTGTGTGTGTCCCAGTCCTAATGGATCGTGGGTCTTTTCAGCTGCGATAAAAAATTGATCTTCAATCTTTTCATTTTCAACTTTCACTGGATCATGACTATGAGAACGGTCACCTTTTCCCTACAATATTAACATTTCTGTAATATATGGTTGTCTTGAATGTTCCTTTGTAGTTAAATACTTCATATTGCCATTCAATATTGCGTTTAGTTACTTTATCTTTTATATATATATATTTATATATATATATATATATATATATGTATATATATATATCGATTATAACCCACTCTCTCATTCACGCTTTAATAAAATTATCTCTATGATGGGTGGATTAATAAGTACTTATATCAAGTAAAAAGCCGAAGAACCATACGTCCTTATGATTTAAAGAATTGTAGTGTATTGATTTTTAAATGCTCAATTTTAGTTTCTCGCTAAATACCAAGATAATCTTTTAGTTTTAGTGGCTGTTAAACTACTCATCACTTAAACTCTTCATCGCTGAAACTACTCATCGCTCAAATAATTCCGCTGAAAGCGACCACAGATTAAAAAGTATTGCTTAAAAGGATTTCGCTAAAATGGTTTTCGTTTGACAGGTATAGAACCAACTTCTCTCCAATTACAATGACTTCACAAAATACTTCTACAAACGTCTCTGCAAACATTGGCCCCACTAACAATTATGTTGAAGCTAGCTAAAAGAAATTTCATCATATAACTCTATCTAAAATTCCTCTAAAAATACCTTTGTAAAATACTAATCAATGACATCAGAGATATTTGTATAGAGATTCTCAGATAACGTAGATTTTGTAAAATCTCATCACTGGGATACCAAGGGTTCACACTATAACAATTTCATATTGATATCAAATTTTATTTTCATGCTATCTTGCATTTACAATAAGGAAAGTATCTTCCTATTTACTTGAATTTACAGATTCAAATGTCCCTCTTGCTAATATGAGTGTGTGTAAACAAGACTCGCATGACTCGCATCACGCAAAACACTTTCTTTTTTTTCTAATTATTAATATATACTTCCCCCTTTTTTTAATAATGAAACCATCTTCATGCTTCAGTATAAATACTTTTCTACAAGTGTCGCGGTGCAAATCATTTCAAGAGTCGGTTTCTTTTGCTTTCGAACTTTTCCTTTATAATAAAAGAGGTCAAGGCGATGTGCTTCAACTTGTACAAAATATTTGACTGTTTTCTGAGTTATTTTGATTTAATTTTGCTCATGTGTTTATCTCAAAGGTTTTGCTGCTCCAGACGTGTGCTTTTCCAATTTTCTACTTTTACGAACGTCAAAGAAAATATCCTTCACTGGAATTTAATGCTTAATTTATTACTACCTTTGGCCGTCCATAATTTCCTCTTAAGAAATATTCATAAACGAGTTTTCCTGTCTGTAGATTCTATGCTTTCCCCAGGCTATTTTCCGCTTTGAGTTTTTAAAATGGAGTAGGTGACCTAAGATTGAAAAAAAATGCCGGTTCCTTAGAATTTGGCAAAAATGGGTTCCTTGGTTATGATGATGAAATTCCTAATGTAATGAGTTAACCAGTGAAAAATATCAGATCAAAATAGTGAACTATACATAAAGACGTAAAAAAAAAACTGAAGGAGAAAAGAAAAGATTACTCACAAAAGAGCTCTTCAAGGTATTTCAGTATATTTTGATATATCATACCATCCTTTCATACATCAGAATATTGCAGTTGAAATAAATCATCATCATCATCATCATCATCATGATCATCATCATCATTTCTCCTACGCAAAGGGCCTCAATTAGATTTTACCAGGCGTCTCTATCTTGAGCTTGGTATTCAAGACTTTTCCATTCATTATCTACTTCAGGCTTCCTAGTCCTCAGCCATGTAGGGCTGGGTCTCCCAACACTTCTAGTCTCTTGTGGAGCCCAGTTGAAAGTTTGGTGAACTAATCTCTCTTGGGGAGTGTGAAGAGCTTGTCCAAAAAATATCCTTTCACCCTTCACCATGATCTCATCCACACGTGGCACTTAAGAAATCTCACTTATAGTTTCCTTTCTAATCCTGTCCTGCTAATTAACTCCCGATATTCTTATAAAGGTTTTGTTCTTAAATCTACAAAATCTTTTAGGTATTGTTTCATTGTCACATCACGACTCATGTCCGTCCAGTGATACCATTCTCACTAAACTGATATATAGCCCGAATTTTTCATATTATTTCAGGCGATTTGATTTCCAAGTTTTATATAACCTAACTCCTTTCTGTTTTTTTTAATTGCTCAGGAAACTACAATTTTAAAGACCATGAGTTAATTAAGATATTTCCTAAATGTTTAAATGATTACACCTCAATAATCCTTTCTCCTTTCGATGATATTAAATCTTCCATTGCATATTCCATTCTCATCATCTTTGTCTCCCTTCTATTGATCTTGACCCCAGCTTCATGTGATATTTCATGCATTCTTGCAAGCAAGCTTTGGAAGTCGTGTGGTGTTTCACTAATAAGGACTGTGTCATTAGTATACTCTAGGTCTGGTAATTTCTTACAATCGATCCAATCCAATTTTTCATCACCATCCCCAACTGTTCTGCGCATTAAAAGAATCCATGAGGAGGGTGAACAACATAGAGGACAATTAATTCCCTCAGAGTACTTCACTGTTCAATGGAAACTGATTTGATAGAACTCCATTAACATTAACTTTGACTTGCTATGGTCATGAACATAGATAAACAAATTTATATATTTAAGAGGCACTTCATTGTAACGTATTACTCTCCACAAAATTTGCCGGTGCAGACTATAAATGATTTATTCATAGTAAACAATTTGACATTCCAAGAGGATTTCTATATCCTTTACATTGCTGTACAACATGTATAAAGATGGAAATTTGGTCAGTGTAACTTTTATATTTTTTTAAATTTTGCTTGTTCATCTCTGAGCTTTTCATAAATGTTTCTCTTTAGTCTCTCTTGATTGAGCATAATATATATATGAATGACAACTGACGTAGATGTTATACCTCTAAAATTACAGCAATCTGTCAGATCTCCCTTTTATTTTTCCATTTTCGCCAACACTCCTAGCTCACATTTATCAGGTTTTCACTCTTCATGCCACATTCTACAGAATAGTCTTGTAAGTATTCTGTTAGTCACTTCCCTTTTGGTCAAAATAATCTCGACAGTTATTTCATCGTATCCTGGGGCTTTCCGTCTCTTGAGTTTTATAGTAATAGCTTCGACTTCAGACAAACTGAATTCATTCATTGGTACATCAAAGTCTTCCTCAGATTCAAGTATATTAATCGAAATCCCTTCATATCTACTATCCATAACCTCATTAAAGTGTTCCATCCAATGCTGCCTTTCTTCAAATTCTGTTGCTATAACAAATCCATCTCTATTTTTAGTAGGTATATGCTTTTACTTTTTCGCTACATTAGAGATTTCATTATCAATTATATGAGCAATTCTTACACCACAGCCTCTCCCTGAATTCATAGCTTTGTCAGTCTCGTCTACTTCCCTGTCTAAATATTCTCTCCAGTCATTCATGGTCTTTCTTCCGACCTCACTATCAATATTGTAATAGTTTTCATGCTCTACCTTGTAATTCTTATCACTTCCTCGGAATCTTTTAGTGATCAGTTTCTGTCTTTGTCTACTTTGTATAATATCCCAAGTATCATTTGATATCCATGGCTTTCTTCTTGTAAGTGAAGCTTCCAAAACTCTTAATTTTACACCATTCTACACAAATTGTCTGCTCTTCGTCTCCTAAAATCTCTAAGACTGCAAATCCATTTCTACATCGCATAGCAAATGTTTCCCCGTGCTCATCTTATAAAAGCCTAATTGTATTAAACCTAGGTATTTTATCTACATTACTGTTGGGTGCTTTCAGCTTTAATTTCAGTGTGGCAATGAGGAGCTGGTGATAACTATCAGTATCAGCACCTTTATAGCTTCTTATATTTCTCAGACTTATTCTTTCTTTATTAATGGCTATTTTATTTATTTTATCTTTGTAATTGCCACATGGTTAACCCCATGTATATCTGTGGATGTTCTTGCGCTGGAAATGAATATCTATGATATAAAGATTGATTGTTATACCAAAATATATAGAATTAGATTCTTTTTCATTTGCAACCGTGCCAAAACCCTCAACTCTCATCCCATTTTTTTAACTGTATTATTCCTTCCAGCTTTAGCATTTAATTTATCAATTAAAGTTTTCTTTCTCTCTGGAATGTCATCTACTACACTATAAAGTTCTTCATAGTATTCATATTTCCTTTCTTCAGCTAATCATTTGTTGATGCAAACTATAATACTCATATTGCACCGCTTTGATTTAATCTTCACAAGGGATAATCTACTATTTATAGCTCTTAATGCCGTTACTATCTTTTTTGTTTTCAGTCTCATCATCATTCCTACCCTTTCTCTTCCAAATCCAAATGTTCATCATGAGTAGATATATATATATATATATATATATATATATATATATATATATATATATATATATATATATATATATATATATATATATATATATATATATATATATATATATATATATATATATATATATATATATCTCTACTCATGATGAACATTTGGATTTGGAAGAGAAAGGGTAGGAATGAGGATGAGACTGAAAACAATATATATATATACATATATATATATATATATATATGTATATATATATATATATATATATATACCAGTGTATATATATATATATATATATATATATATATATATATATATATATATATATATATATACATATATATATATAAATTACATATATGTATATATATATAAATATATATATCTATATATATATATATATATATATATATATATATATATATAAAATATATATATATATTTGTATATATATATATATATATATATATATATATATATATATATATATATATATATATATATATATATATATTACCATGGTCTAAGATTCCTTCAACAATCCCCTCTCATTGTATTTCCCTTAGAGCTAAGATTTACAGACTATATTTCATAAATTGACTCTCTAATTTCTGTAACTTCCGAATTTCATTCATGGTTCTAACATTTCAATTACCATTTTTTTCTTCAGTATTTGTAAACTGGGAGATTCTCAGTACACCACTACACCTGGTACTGCAGTCATTTTATTATTTTCTCACTTCATACTCTGACTAAATCCATAAAAGATTCGTTGGATAAATTCATCAAAATATAGCTAATTTCTTGCGATGTACAGTGCCTATCTAAGTAAGGTAAGTTACCCTGCCATTCCATATTAAATCCAGTAGGATCCTCTACTAGGCATCGAGAATAAAAGCCAAAAAGACAGATTGTCACCCACCTTTAACCCAATTTGTCACCCTGCTGCCATTAACTTCATTCAGATTTAGTGGGATATTTTTTCCATACCTAAAGTTCCCAATAATCAATTAGTGTGCATTTCTGACCAAAAAATAGTTGGTTCATCTTTAATATATCCCATACTAATTACTTGATCAGTTTGGTACTTTGACGCAGCACTCTATAAACGATCACTTATTTTCTGTTATTTTAATGCTCTGGCAAATCTCGTTAATTAAGGCGTTTACTTTTACCATAATAAAGCCCAAGGCAAGTGAGTCGGGTAAGTTAAAAAAGTTAAAGTTGCGGGTTTTAGGTCTCCACAGAGACGATTTACATCGTCCTCCTCGGGCGACCATTAGCCAGCAGAGACTATCACTAGTCCCCTCTAACCTCCCCCCCAGGCGCCACCCTGGGAGTACCCCCCGGTAGAAGGTCTCACGGTATTCGCATCCCTGGCGGGGACCGAACTCGGGACCTCTACCAACCTTGCTAAGTGGTTAAATGCCTATACTCTCAGTCTCGGCCCAGCTCCCGCACCGAGAAGATCTCTCCAGCTCCCTGAGGTTAAGCAACACTGGACTTGGCAACGCCTGGATGGGTGGACCTCCATCCACTTAAATTATTTGGACCTCTCAACTAAGGTTGGAGTGGCCATATATAAGAAAAGAATCCGGTTATTTTTTTGGCTTTTTGCCAGTGAAATAACCGTTATGACTACAGTTCCTAGGCACTTCCGAACCTTTGGGAGGACTTTATATCCAGCATGGATATACCCATGTAAAACCAAAAACAAGAGTCAACCGTGCCCATGCAATCTTTGCTTGAGGTACTATAACTACAGGCAGCAGCTTATGGACCACGTTGGATTTATAACTGAGGACACTACAGTGATCTACCATGGCAAGCAGTGCAACTATGAGGAATGCTATAGGTTTACTATAGTATGCATTGAACCCTTCAGCAGCAGGAACCACCGGCCACAATACATGGAGATCCCCAAATATCCTGCACAACCACCCTACTCAGAAGAGATCTTCCACAGGAGATACCGAGTGCAGGGACGCCACAGGGAAGCAGCCTTTAAACCAGACTGCAGGACAATGCCCTCCATAGACGAAGACTGCGATTGCAATTTTTGCCTGGGCAATGTCATCGATTCCTATGTAGAGGAAGACACCCCACCGTCGGAACCAGTAGCCCAGACACCAGTGGAAGTTCCAGCAGTCACCCCACTGCCGGAACCTGACGTCCAGACACCGGAAGAAGCACCGGAAGTCACCCCACTGCCGGAACCAGACGTCCAGACACCAGAGGAAGCACCGGAAGTCACCCCACCGCCGGAACCAGACGTCCAGACACCAGAGGAAGTAATGGAAGTCTCTATAGATAGTCAGACGCCCATCCTAGCAGCCCAGCATGAGGACGACTGTAACTGCACAGTCTGTCTGTCACAGCTCCTTCAGGAAGCCACCGAGAACCTTCCAGTCCCAGTGCAACCTGCTCAATCCCAGCTCCCCAAGTTCAAGCTGCCAGCTACCACAGGAACTCCAACATACGCAGCAGTGGCCGCCATGGCAGCTGCCAAACCGGACCTGAACTTCACTGCAAGACCCAACTTACAGGGTGATATTATCATCACTCCGAAGGATCAAGCCACCGCCAGTCTACTCTACAAAGAAGCCACCCTAACCCTCTTGGACCCTACCAAGAAGCAGAGAAAAGCGGTGGTCTACAACTACCCTTCAAGACTACCAGTCTCCCTCATAGAAGAGTGCCGAAACGTTGCCCAAGCCAGGAGGAAGTTGGGCAGAGGGAAGGCACCCACAAAGGAAATCTCCGTCACCTTCATTGGTTCCATCCCACCTGACCTGGACCTAGGACCGTGGGGAACTTTCCCCATCAAAGCCCTGGAAAAGGAACCACTTCGCTGCTTCAACTGCCAACGTTTTGGCCACCACAAAACACACTGCAAGAGCCGGGCTATCTGCGGCGTCTGCAGTGGCTCCCATCCCACACAGACCTGCATAGATGCCCACAATGACGGAAGGGAAACCCAGGCGAAATGTCCAAACTGCTCCAAGCCACACCATGCCTGGAACAAGAGGTGTCCAGAGTTCTTACGAAGACTACACCCACAGCCAGACTCCAACCACTTGGAGGGACCCCCTCCTACAGAAGAACCAAAGCCGCAGAGGAAACCACGACGGAGAACTCCTCGGAAGCCGGCGCCAGTTCCAAAACCTAGCACTACTGCTAACCCAGTTGAAGAACCTCCTACTTGCAGTGTTCAAATCCCTCCACATCCCCTAGCAATATCCTCCATCCTTTCCCAGGCAGAGGCTCTGCCAATTGATACCTTGATCCCCCTAGTACTGCAACTAGTGGTCAAAGTCTGTTCCCTTGTTCAGACTCCCTCCTCTGTAATACAATCCCTCCTCAGTCCCCTAATTTCACCCCCCCTTGGACAGGGATAAGCATCTATGCTTCGAACTGCCACTTTTTTCTACTACTCCAATTCCTCACTCCTCTCCCAGTCTCTCCTACTTACTGGGACTCACTGCTATCAACACTTTTACCTACTACTGAAACCTTTCATTTCGGCTCCAAGTGGTCCTGTTTCTTGGTCCACAAGGTCATGCTCTGGGTGCTGAGCGACCACACTGCAATCACGCTCAAGGTGCTGAGCAATTGCAAGTCCACATTTGTCAACCCTTGCGACTATGCTCAAGGTGCTGAGCAGTCGCACTTGCAGCTAAGCTCAATGAGCTGGGCGGCTGCAGATCCTGACATGATGCTGTGCTGCTGTGCGTGTGCTGGCAAAGATCCAATATCTGTGCCTTTTACAAATCATAACCTGTGCCTTTTATAGATCATAACTCAGCACAATTGTCCCCATACCACAGACGGGCTGCGTAAGCAAGAGCCCGTGTCTAGCCAAAAGGGCTAGGCAATCTATTGTATGTATGTATGCCTATACTCTCTTGTCCCCCCCCCCGCCCTCTATCTTAAAAATCTTCCTTTCCCCCTAGTAACCCCCTTCCCAGGTCTATATGGCATCGTTTACTCTACCTTTTCTGTAACTAGTTATATATGTTAATAAGTGATATAATTTATATGTTCGATTTTGTTTTCAAATCAATATTAACATTTCATGATACAGTAGGCTTTAGCCGATTTAGCCGTCTTGATTAACCGGCCCTGAGAGCTTCTTTTAATTAAGAAGTAAAAAAAAAAGAAATGTAACACGCGTTTTCCAAAGACAGGATTGATGGCCTTTACCCCTATGAAGGGTGGAGTTAATGTAATCAAGTGTTATATAACTTTACCAAAAGTTTTATGAGGTATTTTCTCATCTCGCCACTAATAATCATAATTTGAATATCTCCTACGGTCTGTGCGTATGCAGTTTGTTCTCTCACTGTTTATTATTCATAACTGGTATGAAAATTTGTCCCACTAATGCAGAAATAGATTTGTATCACGTCCACGTTCCGTATTCAAAATGGAACAACCTAACCGTGAACTAAATACTAATCTTAACTGGTAGGAGAAACAATGTCGCGTAAGAAGACAAAGGATATTTTTGAGTAGGTAAATCTTAAAATTTATCCTATATTTAAATCCATATATATATATATATATATATATATATATATATATATATATATATATATATATATATATATATATATATATATATATATGTATGTAATCGTCCTTAGCCTAATCGT
>NW_027171232.1:0-55000 GCF_036898095.1 Palaemon carinicauda
ATACCTCTTACCTCCAAACAGAACTGATTGGTATGGCCAAAATTTCTCCTTTACTCCTATTTGTTACATTGACAGCCATCTTTTGCCTTACACATAGCTTGTCTGCGCATACATCCTCATCTCTTGTATGGGCATCAATGTAACTAATGACCTCGCAAAAGTCCACCACCGGCCTCACCTCATCATAACTAAGCTGGATAACTGCCATCAATGGAATTAAGCCTTTAGCATGGCCATTCTTATCCTTATCATATGGCTGCAGGTGGGGCTGCGTATTCACATCTCGTGTTCTTCAGCACTACTAGCTCTTCATCGTCTCTCCATTTCCAGGCCATCATCAAACACTTATCCCTAGGATTAACCCTGGATAGGTACGGTGGGTCGTTCGCGACCCCGAGCGTAAAAAAAAAACAGGTTTTTCTCACGTGACTCACCCCCGTGACTGAATTTGTGGGTGATAGACCTGCAGGAGGTGTCTCCCCTACATGCTCTAGTAGTGTCCAGATGTGCATTGCTGTAGCTGTACTCCTTCCCCGATTTCTGAGACGCGTCGGGGTCGAGCGCCACCGAGTTTACCCTTCTAAGGTAATTTGCATAATTATCAAAGTTATTACGTATTATGAAATTGTCGTAGAATGGTGCAACTTGTATAGGTTATCAGTTGTGGAAAGTCTTGGTGGATTGTTTGGCTACCATGTGCATGATTTTTTTTTTTAGTTTAAATGTCGTTCATCACCACGAGGACCATTTTACCGCGAGTGCCCCTTTTTCATTTTTTTGCCAAGTAATTTTTCCGTAAGATATTGCCAAATAGTGTCGTAAAACTTTTGCTTGTTTAGTGTTGGAAAGTGTGTCTAGATGATCTGGCTACCCATGCGTGACTTTGTTTTTGTCAGATACGACGTAGTTATTGGTATATTGGGTATTTAACTGCGGTTACCAATTTCTGTTTTTATTCAATATTTGTAAAAATTACTACGTAGTAAGGAATTGCCGTATATTATTCATTTTTTTTTTTCATGTTTATGTGTTAGAAAGTGTGCCTTGATGGTTGGACTAACACGTGCATGTCTTTTTTTTTATCTGAGATGCCGTATATTAAAATGTCGGGCATTTTACCGCGAGTGCCCCTTTTTCATTTTTTCTCATTTTTTTGCCAAGTCATTTTTCCGTAAGATATTGCCAAATAGTGTCGTAAAACTTTTGCTTTTTTAGTGTTGGAAAGTGTGTCTAGATGATCTGGCTACCCATGCGTGATTTTGTTTTTGTCAGATACGACGTAGTTATTGGTATATTGGGTATTTAACTGCGGTTGCCAATTTCTGTTTTTTTTCAATATTTGTAAAAATTTACTACGTAGTAAGTAATTGCCGTATATTATTGATTTTTTTTTCATGTTTATGTGTTAGAAAGTGTGCCTTGATGGTTGGGCTAACACGTGCATGTCTTTTTTTTTATCTGAGATGCCGTATATTAGAATGTTGGGCATTTTTCCGCGACTGCCCCTTTTTATTTGTTTTGCATTTTTTATCTTAGTCATGTTACCGTAAGGAATTGGCAAGTAATGTCTTTGTGGTATAAACAATGCAAATAAATTGTCTTTGCAGAATAAACAGTACAAATTGATCAGACGCCCAGCTTAAAGTTTTGGGTGAGGTGACAACTGTCATGATCCATTGCTGGTAAATTCAGGTAAATGTAATGCTTGTATTTTAATGAATATAATAAGGAGCAGAATTTAATCTGTACTCCTCAAAAACTAACAAGTGATTATATAATTTTCAATCAAACAACGCATGGAGAAGGACTGATCACTTTGTTATTTTTAAATATCAGAGAAAGAAACATAAATGCGAGATAATTTGTATTTCTTGATAAATTTATTTTTAAATGAATGAAATAGTTAGTATTTTTTATATTTTTTTTATTTTTATTTGAAAGTAAATATAAAATATCGTTGATTTTACCTAAAATGTTGATGTGCAATCAGGGAAAATCTTCACACCCAAAAATCGCTGTGATTTATAAAGAACCGAAAACTAGAAGCTTTTCACACAAAGTCTCTCTCTCTCTCTCTCTCTCTCTCTCTCTCTCTCTCTCTCTCTCTCTCTCTCTCTCTCAGACATAAGGCCGAAGCCTAGAGGCCAATCAAGAGCATGGGCTCATGCAACTTTATTGCTGTCCTTAAGGTTCAAAGGTTTCTTAAGAATAACAGAGGCAAGAGACAATAATAATACCTTAAATGAAGCACAATACCCTAGAGACTGATCATATATGAATAACCCCCTCTCCACCCTTAGTAGCACAAGGCTGAACAATCTAACAAGTCAGCATAGAAGAGTCTTACAAACTGCCTATGCAAGAGACAGTGTATTGTATAAGGCAAGGCAATCTCAGCTCATTCCCAGACTGAGAGGATCTCTCTGCCAGTGCTAGTACGTGCTTACCCGGTGTAGCAGGAAATTTTTCCCCCCTGACTGAAATTCCCCCCGGGAAAAATAGCCTAGGATCGATTTCCCCCCCCCCCCCGGGAAAAGCAGCCCGGGCTGTTATTCCCCCGGGGGGAATTTCAGCCCTAGGATATTTTTCCCCCCCTAGGCCATTTCTCCCCCCACCCTCCCTTACAGAGAAACTATTTTCATGAATTAAATAATCAACGGTAAGTTTGACCAAATATTAGGAAATATATATATATATATATATATATATATATATATATATATATATATATATATATATATATATATATATATATATATATATATATATATATATATATATATATATATATATATATATATATATATATATGTGAAAATCTTACTCTTCTTTCGTACTGTCCAGCGCGAAATAAAAAGTACACTTGATGCTAAGAAGCACTATGGATGAGAAAGGAGATGATACCAATTCAGTTGTGTTACCAGAGATTATGGGGGAACCGAGTGGGAAACCGGGGTTTTTAGGTTGGGGAAATGTCATAAACGAGTGATTTACAGCAATAATAATGGTCAGAAATGCTAAATAAGAACAAGATAACCAGTTGGTAAAACATATGGATCATGTAAGTGGCTGAACATAGGCCAATCATGATCATTTAACACATTTGAGATTTGTAAAAGGGTACAGAACCTAACCTAACCTAGTAGTTCCCAGGTCACAACCCCTAGCCGGGGGCAAGCCCCCGGACCCCCTTCCCAGGTCACAGCCCCTAGCCGGGGGCAGGCCCCCGACCCCCTTCCAAGGTCACAAAACTTCCCAGGTCACAACCTCTTGGACTATCCCAATATCAGCCTTCATCAATAAATTCTTTAAACAAACAGGCATTTTTTTTTCGTTGCATTTTTATTATTATTATTATTATTATTTGCTAAGCTACAACCCTAGCTGGAAAAGCAAAATGCTATAAGCCCAGGGGCCCCAACAGGGAAAATAGCCCAGTAAGGAAAGGAAAGAAGGAAAAATAAAATATTTTAAGAAGAGTAACATTAAAATAAATATTTCCTATATAAACTATGGAAACTTTAACAAAACAAGAGGAAGAGAAATTAAATAGAATAGTGTGCCTAATTGTACCCTCAAGCAAGAGAACTCTAACCCAAGACAGTGGAAGACCATGGTACAGAGGCTATGGCACTACCCAAGACTAGAGAACAATGGTTTGATTTTGGAGTGTCCTTCTCCTAGAAGAGCTGCTTACCATAGCTAAAGAGTCTCCTCTACCCTTACTAAGAGGAAAGTAGCCACAGAACAAATACAGTGCACTAGTTAACCCCTTGAGCGAAGAAGAATTGTTTAGTAACCTCAGTGTTGTCAGGTGTGTGAGGACAGAGGAGAATCTGTTAAGAATAGGCCAGACTATTCGGCGTATGTGTAGGCAAAGAGAAAGAACCGTAACCAAAGAGAAGGATCCAACGTAGTACTGTCTGGCCAGTCAAAGGACCCCATAACTCTCTGGCGGTAGTATTTCAACGGGCGGCTGGTGCCTTGGCCAACCTACTACCTCATTTGGAGATTTAAAGTTACGTCTGCACAAATTTCTTGAATTGAGGATATATATACTAAAGAATTTGATTGTTCCCTTACATCCTTCGAAATCAGCAAGCTTGTTTTCTAAGCAATATTGCAGGGAGTTTGATACGGATTCACCAAGGAACTGAGCAGCACGCTTAAAATTCATTGTTCTTTTTCATACAAGCAATATGTTGTGACCTCAATTTATTGCTTAAATGTAACCTTTCATTGTCTTGCAATTTGTGCAGCTTTTCTATGAAATCCCATTGAATTCCATGGCAAACAAAAAAAAAAAAAATAAATAATGGTTACTTCCACCAAGCAGAGGGGGAATCTTGGCCCAGAGGGGGGAATATTATCCTGGGACAAAGTTCCCCCGGGGGATATATATCCTGGGCCATATTTCCCCCGGGGGGAATTTCGGACGGGGGGGAAAACCAGACCGTTACACCTGTACAGGAGACACCAGTCCCCTTTCTGTGCCTGCCATGTCTGTCTTCTAATTAGGTGTCTGGGCATGGACTCACTTATACAACGAGAATAGACACTGCAAGAAGTATTCAGCGAACTGCAAATGTCAATTCTGCAGGGATTATGAATGGCACAGTGTCAACATATTCATTCTTGTTGTTGTGGGAATCAAGAGCAAAACTGTCCAGGATGATTTTTTCTCCATTCACCAAGTCAAATGCAACTGCAGAAACTGTGAGATTGCATCAGAAAAAGTATGCAGCCACTTTGAAAAGCACGGATCCTTTGACCTTTCAAAGATCAAGTAAAAACCTTTAATAACTGTCCAAACCTCCTCTTCAAAAGGCAATGCTTTGAAGACCACTGCTGCATATCCTGCTGTAACCAGAACTCCTATGCAGGCCTAATTCCCTGTGCCTGTAGGAGCATCAGCGACCAAGAAGAAGAAAGCTAAAGACCAACCTGCTGGCTCCACACCTTTCCTTGCTGGCACACCACTGACCAGTGCTCCTGCACAAAGCGCTAATACATCAGCCATGGACACCAACCCTTCTGCTGCCACTCCTGAACCATCACTGAATGACATGTACCTCACTGTGAAAAAAATGGCTGATACCCTGTTAAAATGACTTCGGCAGGAAGATCCAGTGACGGTTCTACTCGTTGATGAAACACCTTCTGCTCCAACTCCAGCTGTTGAACCAGACCCAGAGCCACGACCCACCTTAATCGACCCAAAGCAGCTACCTTAGGTGGTGTCCTTCATTTAGGTCGTATCTATTTTCTTTGTTTTACTTTTGAAATATGTTTTTTCATATTTAATTTCTTGTGTTTGAAACATCTCAAGTTGCAAAATGCAGTCTGGGACAAATGTCAACGTCAGGAGCAATCAAATTACACCAGGAACACCAATTATTTTCTTGTTAAGGTTATTGTACTCTTAAAGTTAGGGGTGTCTGGTTCCAGGTTAACGTTAGCCTCCATTTCTTCGATCTGGTAGAAAGATGTCTAAAAAGCATTCGATTTAAGGGTGCCGGTTTAGTATGTGGCCTATCTCTCGAATACAGCCTACCCAATTCTATCTGTTTTAGCATGTGGCCTAACCTAACCCTACCTGACCTAACGTAACCTATCCTAACATAACCTAACAAGCCCAATAGGCCGCATACTAAACCAGAATAAAAAAAAAGTAGGCCACATACTAAACCGACACTGATTTAAGTCTGCATAGAAAAGGGTTTGCTATTCTTTCCATAAAGGTTTTGGCTCTATTAAACGGATTTGAGCAAAGTGAAAAATCTATTTTCGCGATATATGGCCAAGTCGTCCTGATGGAATGTTCTTTTAGTAAGCTTTATAAGAGATATTTGGCTACAGTTATACTTCCAGAGAATTAACCATAGGTCTCCAGAATTTTAATTCCTGGCGCGAGTATCCTTAATATAACTTTTAAGGATATCGCATAATATCAGGGGACGTATTTCTTGATACAACACATAGCAATCTTCACCCCGAATAGAGTTTTTGCTTTTGAGTGGCGAGTTTGAAGGGGAGCCGTTATCAAGGCTACCCGATTAATCCCCTATGGCGTAACTATTCCTTGTTGCATTTAAGTTTGGATAGCCGCATATAGAGTAGATTTGGGGGGGGGCGGTCTTTCATCACATATTTGTGTACTCCTTTTCAAAAGTAGGGAGGGCCCATCAGGACGATAAGGCCATATCACCGCAAAATAGATTTTTTGCTTTGCTCAAAATCCGTTTTTTTTTAACTCAGCCATGTCGTCCTGATGGTTGTATACTAGAGAATTACTTGAAAGTACTATATCTGTGTATGTGTATAAGTGCCTTTACTTTGAATGAGTTCCTTATATGGTCTCCTAGACCTTTATATATGACATTACCGTTATTTGTCAATTCCACTAAGAAACAAAAATGCAAAGTATTCAGAATTTCTACTTGGGTTCAATTTTACATAAATTTAGCAGGTAGTATATATATATATATATATATATATATATATATATATATATATATATATATATATATATATATATATATATATATATATATATATATATATATATATATATATAGTCCAACTGCATGGCGACAGCATCAAAGTCAGTGGAATGAAGGCGACAGAGGGAGAGAGAGAGAGAGAGAGAGAGAGAGAGAGAGAGAGAGAGAGAGAGAGCCATTGTAATGAGAATTACTTTATGGAATCTCATAAGATTTGAAAGATGTTCTCTAAGGCGGCTGCTAAGTCCGTGTACTAGGGAAAAGGTACAGGAGTTTTATTGGTGTGAGTGAACTGACAGGGATTTCACCCTGTTGAAAGCCTTCAATATGTACTGCACTGTTGCCAACTCATATCGCTACCTTTCCTCCAGATTTGTAGCACATATCCTCTAGATTTACGCCAGATTTTTCTTTAGTCCTCTGGAAAATCTCTAGATCTTCATAATAATTTACTTTACTTTTATGGGAAGGATAATTGAAAAGACTTTTGAAATAAAATATATATACTGAAAAAAAGGTAAAAACAAACGAAATATAAAACAAAAAAAATCATTAAAGCACAATGTTAAATTCTTTATAAAAAAAGAGTGGGGATAGGAACTTAAACAAAATTATACAAAAATTCTGTTAATAATTCATACTTAAAAGATTTTCTTGGTCTCTATCATCAGAATCCCTGATGGACTTCTGAACAGCTTCAAATTCGTCAAGTAACATGATGGTACCGACGCTAACGGGTATTCCGCAACACCTTGCATGCCTACTTGATTTCGACTTTCCCGTTTTTTGTAGGATTCATTGTCCTATCTTATCCAAAACTTCACGAGGATATGAATAATTACAACAGCACTTTCTCTGCCGTTTTCGGCAAATATTTCACATGAAGGATTGCGTTTAGAGTCTCTGTGTTCAGTTTGTTTTATAGTTTTGATTTTGTGATATTCAAGTGGCTGAAGATCCGTTTGACATCGGCATTAGAGTGCGGAATTATTAATACCTAAAACTGATACCAATACTCCAGATTTTACGCTATACTCAACAGCCAATTTTGTAACTAGTTTTATAGATAATACTCTAGATCTGGAGTTAAATTATTTACTCCAAAATGGCATCACTGATGTCCCGTTATCTTGATAACTCTCTTACTCTAAGGCTCGGAAGTTTATTAATATAGATTTTAGAGGCAGAGCATGTGAGTGCTCATTACCTGTCAAGAATGATTCAAATGGCTAGTTTCAGCTTCGCTAGATGTGACATGTGTGTGTGTGTGTGTAGATTGCCATGCATATAGCATGACACGGGCTCTTGCCGCTGGGCAGCCCGTAAGAGGATTGGGTTTGTAAAAGGTATACTCCAAGGAGTAAAATTTATGTTAATAAAAGGAACGTTAGGTAAAAATAGGAAAAGGAATGTCAGGTAAAGGATAGGTAAAGGAAATGATATGTAAGGATGATGAATGAAGGATGGAATGGAATGGAATGGTACAAGACGTGACAAGGGGTAGATAGTAACCCGAAAAGGGGGTCTCCCTTTTAGGTCCACGAAAGAAAGTTTTTAGTCAGAGGATAAAGTATTGATAGTAGTAAGTCCCAGTAAGTAAAAGAGACTGGGAGAGGAGTGAAGAAAATTTTAGTAGGAGAGTAAAGGAGTAGGTTTAAACAAAGAAGTTTATTCCTGCTCTTGTGGTGGATAAGGGGGAGGGGGCCAAAACTGTGCTGCGCTCGGTCAGCTGGCACGAGAAAGGCCCCCTAAGGATAAGGTAAGAGGAGGGTTAACAGGGAAAGAGGGTGGGAGACAGGAAAAACAAGAGCTGTTTCCTTATGAGGAAGACAGCCTTGTAATAACTATTCTCCATTTAGGAATAGGGAATTGGGAAGGGGAGGATTGCAAGCAGGGAAGGATTATCTCTGCTCAGTGGCTGAGAACTGAAATTGTTGCAGGAGTTGCTGGAAGGAGGAGGTTGATGAGAGGGAGAGGACTTTGGTAAGGATCTGGAAGGCGATAGGTATGAGGTCTTGCAAGGTGAGAGACTCAATTGCTTGAGTCAAGGTTTGGGAAGGGGAAGAGGATGAAGGTCGTTGCTGGTCCCTTTGGGGAGCAGTTGCAGGTCGGTGCTGATCCTTCTTAGGAACAGTTGTAGGTCGTTGTTGGTCCCTTTCGGGAGCAGTTGCAGGTCGGTGCTGATCCTTCTTAGGAACAGTTGCAGGTCGTTGCTGGTCCTTTTTAGGAGCAGTTGTAGGTGTAGATGCAGGAGCTATTGTAGATGTAGAAGTAGGAGCAGGAGTTGGCTGAGTTGGTCTTCTCTGGCGAGGAGTTCTCTGTTCTTTAGGTGGCTGGGATGGAGCTGGTTTGTTTTGGTTTGAAGAGGATGTATTCTTCATAGCTGCTATCCTCTTGAGACGCTCTGGGCAGCGCTTATTCCAAGCATGGTGTGGCTTGGAACAATTGGGGCACTTGGATGTGGTTTGTCGTCCTTCTTTATGGGCCTTTATGCACACTTCTGTGCTATGTCGCTGGCTGCAGATACCGCAAATAATGGGGCCTCTGCATTCTTCTTTATGATGTCCAAAGCGTTGGCATCTGTAACATCGAAGGGGCTCAGGTGTGTATTCCTCGATGGGGAAAGTACCCCAGACTCCTAAGTTCAGTTTGGAAGGAACTGGACCTATAAAGGTGGCTATTAGGCGTTGAACAGGAATGTCATCCTTGCTTGTGCAGCGAACAGCACAGTCAATATTGCTGCATGAGGTTACAATGGAGATAGGCATCGTCACAGGATACCTGGTAATGACTGCCTTCTTCCTGATAAAAGCAGGATCCAGCAGTGTTAAGGTGGAGTCTTCCTGAAGGAATCTGGCTGTCTCACTGTCCTTGGGATAGATGATAAGATCACCTTTCCTGTTAGGTCTAGCAGTGAGTTTCATGCCAGGCTTGGCAGCCATGGCGGCAACAGAGGCATAAGAAAGCTCGTGGTTTGCCTGTGCAAGTCGAAACTTAGGCAGAGGCTTCTTTGGCTGCGTAGCTGGAATGTTTTCTTGAATGGCAGTGGCTTCTTGCAGAAGTGTTTGGAGGCAATCTGTGCAGTTGCAGTCCATGGAGTGGGCCCCTTGTTCGGTCTCCATGGCGTTGGAGGACTCAGGCTCCTTGGTAGAAGGGATGACTGCAGTTGCACCTGATTGCTGAGGAGTTGTATGGACAGACAAGGACGAGTCTGTGCTCTCAGTCCTTGGAGTCACTGATGGCGATGGTGGGGCTGAATTTGGAGCTGTTGAAGATGTAGAAGTCTTCTTTCTTTTCTTGCTTTCTTCAGTGGCATCAGCGAATTTATCATACTGGACAAGTTTGTCAGAGGCATCTTTGCAACCCTCACAGTTGCAGGAGACGTGGTGATTATAAACTTCTGGGTCTACAACATAGTTATACTCTGCCATGGTGTTAAAGATGTAAGCTCGGCGCTGCTGGTAAGCCACACAGCTATCACAGTCACAAGCTTGGCCATTAAAGTAGTCTTCACAGTGTCTGCTTTTTAAATGATAGTAATTCCATGCCCTTTTTCCTAGATGAAAAACGGACATTGTGGTTGAACTCTACGGGAATCACAGTGAAAATTTCGGGAGGTTACGATGCACATAATCCACGAGATGTTGTCGACACCGAGTCTAAGCGAACACTGTAGATGTGACAACCCATCTTGAAAACATTATTGGATTTTAAATATTTTTTCTAAGGAACTTGTATTTTTATGGAAAAACTCAATATTTTTCGAATGAAATTGTATGATATTCCCAAAACCTAATTTTGATATAAAAATGCGTTCAATTATAATAATATTATATCGAACATCTTTTTATGTTTATTTTAAAGACTCGTTTAATTTCTGGTCTTCTCATACACACAATTTGAAGGGAACGTTGTTGGAGCTAGGGACAGCGTCTCGCTTGAAAATTATTGTCTTCATAAAACTAGTTACAAGGAGCTCAAAATTCCTGAGCACAAAAGAATACTATATTGTCTGGAGGCAACTGTAGGGTCTTGAATATTTACATGCAGACCACGAAATTTTGCAATACAGTAGACTACACTAACGAAAATTAGGATGTGCTGGTCCCGGATTTCACTCAATGTCTCCAGACAGGATAAGAACTAATGGCAATAAAACAAAAAGATTCATTATGCTTAAAAACTAAATTAACAATAAAGGGATTTGACGTAGGAAAATCTATTTTTGGATGAGAGAGCCATGTTGTCCTGATGGAAGTTCCTTCTAGCAGCTTCTACAGTACAATATTTCTGCGATTGATATCACAAGAGAATATCCATCAGGTATCACGGGGTTCCAACCCCCGAAAAGGACTATATGAAGATATCGTGTATAATCAGGGACATATCCGAAGATAACCATAGATATCTGCACCTCAAACAGACCTTACCCAGTCTAATCCACTAAGGGGAAGGATAAGTATGGAGCCATTACACATCCTATCACCTTCCAGTGCCCTTATACATTCCTGCTTCTCATTCTTCGTCACAGCTGAGCTACTGTGAAATAGAAGCCTCTAACGAGCAAAGGGGCGGGGGAAAGTAGGACGTAATGGGTGGGCCAACTGGACGGCATGGCTATCTCACCCAATAATATATTTTTCCTATGTCAATGTCCCTTTTTTGGGCTCGAGCCATGTCGTCCTGATGGAAGTGTACCAGAGAATTATTTATACTCAGTGTGAGGCTCCTCCATGGAAAAAAAAAAAAAAAAACTCGCCATAAATGGGGGCTCACCACTTATATGATGAAGTATAATCCTATATATTTACTTTAAAAAGAATCAAAAATTAACTCAATTTGGTAAATATGATAGTTGTAAGGGGAAGGATCTGTGACCCTCTATCCACCATCCCTTTGGTGAAGAACACTCCCTGTAGCAGTTGTGAAGAACACATATTGCCAATATCATGAGCGTAGTGAGTAATCATTGAAGATCTAATACTCATCGTTAAATAGATTCTTAATCCGCAGTGTTGGTAGAAATTGACTATAGTATGCTAAGTTTAATTCTACTAGGAATTAAGTTTAGCAATAAAATCATCCAACATTATTTCATTTTCATTAGACCATCTATTTGAGCAAATTTTATTACAGTATATATGAACAGCATTGTGATCTACCAGTGTACTGCAAAATATATTCCCAATAAAATTCTTTACCTAAATAATCATGAAGGGAGACAAGATGATATATCCCCAAACTCCTTAAGAAGAAGGTTTTAAGAATATTGCTGTATATGGCTAAATGCAAAATACAGTGTCAAACACAGCCAAAGAAACTAAATTATATTAAACTCTGTCCTAGAATAGTAATGTATGCTCACGTAGGTACACTTATAAAATTCAGAGAAACTAAATTAAATCCTGAATGTTAAAATATCTGAAATTGTATAATGTATATCATAAAGCAAAAACCGACAGTTTACTTATGAAAGTAAATAAGGTGAAAGAATGCCCAAGGACGCACTTGAGAACTATGTCGTTGCAGCAGGTTTCATAACATTACCTGGTGCCACCAAAAAATGACGAACTTCATGCAGTTGCTTTCTATAATGCTTGAAGAACACCCTAGTGCACTTCCAACCAGTATAAGCTTGTAAAGCCTCGAATGACATATACTAAGAGGAGTTCATAGATGATTCCACTTTCTTATGGTCATGACCAAATTGGATGCTAGCGGGGTCTGCTTTTCAAAGGAAATAAACCAATATTGCTCTCAGTTGTTTCAAAGACAACTTTGATCTGACCGTCTCACCTTTAAAGAATCGGCCCTTTTTAACCTTCTTTATCTTATTCAGATATTTTTAAACACTGTACTTGACAAGGGGTGAAATAACTTTCAAGGGGAACTATTTTTCATGTTCCCCAATGTTTAGATGGAAGTTCATTCTTAGCCAAAAAGGTAAGATCAGGGTATAAATTAACTTAACCATTGTCTGTAAACTCTATGTGACCCTCATCTCTAGAAAGACCATAATTTAATTAATCAGAGCACCAGAAACCATAATGATAAGAAAAACTGCTCTTTGAGATAAAACTCGGAAAGACACTGTTTGATCGTCAATTTCCGAAGCTAGTTATAAAACTTTATCCAATTACCAGGAGATCGACCTCGGTAGAACTGCTGGTCTCAACCTGGCGCAAACTTTCGGAATCGTGGTGAAGAGGACAGAGTTAAAATCTCTGTCAAAAGCATATAAAATGGGGCCATCTAGGGCCGACTTGCATTGCGCAATCATGGAGGATGCTAAATCTTTCGCATATAAGTCAATCAGACAGCCTATACAAAAATCTATGGATTTAGAAGATAGATTTGTATCTTTCACACATCGAACCCAATTCTTCCACGAAGTTTCATACCGATTACAAGTAATGGAAGTTTTATAATTTTCCACAAATGCCAATTTGTCCCACTGAATTTGAAATCTTTTTTCCCAGGGCTAATGAGAAAAAAATCATGGGATGAAGGGCATTCGTTTATTTGGATGGAGCTAAGACAGTTTTCCTCTGTACATCTTGAGACAGGCTCGGGCTGGGTAGAGGTATCTTCCTTGAGTTCATCATGTTCCCCAGTTGCTCTTTGGCCAAAGAGGAGCAACTAGGGCTACTGTCCACCTGAACGATCAGAACTCGTCTAACACCTTCAAGAGAAGACTGAAGGGTGGGAATACATTAATCTTCTCCAAATGATTCCAATTCATGATTAACACATCCATGCCCATCACCTCCAGATCTACATATGGTGCCACTGTTATGTATTATTGGAATGATGTACTATATTATTTCAAGTGTTACAGGTATTGCGCAACATTGCATCATATTGCATGAATAAAACATGTTATGCCTTGTATATAAGTGAAATTATTTTTTTTATATTAGATTCAAACATTTGTTAATTACCTTAAAGATAGGATGTGATTCTTTATAGTTTTGAACTGGAGTAGGATTCAAGTCTTTGAGAGCGATGCTCTTTTGTTGTTTAGCAATGTTTTGGTTTTGTCAGATTGTGTATGACGCTCCACACACACACTTAGGAGTTGGCTGTCAAAGAGCAATGTAGTCACAAGATTTATTAAAGTGTATTTTAAGAATACCAACGTATCATTAAATCCAACCAAGAAAAATTGACGACCACAGATGGGATCAGCTGAGAAATAATCTCTAACAATTCTTCATCTATTGCAGGTAACAATATGTTTGTTATGTAGACATCCTATCATCATATTAATTTGCGACAAGCAGAAGGACAAACACACACAGAAGAAACATTAAAGCTTTTGTAGATTGATGGCCAGGACAAGAGAAGGAGCTTTTGTAGATCGATGGACAAGAAGAGAAAAAGCCCAATGAAGATTTTCCAAGCAACAGAACGGAGGAATTTCATCATAGCAAGCAAAAAAAAAAATAAATTGAAATTCAATGTTAGGTAGGATACAAAAAAGGTAGGATACAAAGAGACTTCAGAACAGTAACCTATAGTAGGTAATAAGGTAAGAATTAAAATGCCTTTTGACATTGAACATCCTGAACAATTTAGCATCATAGCTGAGCCCAATTCTGTTGCAACACGATGGCAACAGTGGTGTGAGGAATTTAAGATTTGTTTAGAAGCCTTAGGGAGTATAAAGGATGCTCAAAAGAAGGCATTATCACTTCATACAGCAGGTAGGGATGTTTGAGAAGTGTTTAAGACATTGCAGCCTACAGATGACACAAGTGAAGCTGCAATATTTTTGGGTGAGATGGCCATGTTGTCTTGATGGAAGGTTCCTTCAGTAGCTTCCTTTGGATATATATGACTAGCATAAATATTCCCAGAGAATTAAACTAAAGGTTTTCACAGAATTCTAACTTCTGGCGCGAGTACCCTAAAGGTTTCCCTCTAGGATATTGTATATCAACAGAGGACGCATGCATTAACACGCCACATGGCTATCTGCACCCCACCTAGCATTTACGCTTCGAGGGGGAAAGGTGGCAAGGTAACTGAGGAGCCGTTCCAAAGTTACCCTTCCTTCGTTACTGTTACGGTACTCGCAACGTAAACAAACCGTCCGCCATAATCTCCCACTGGCAAAGCTGCCAAATAATAATTTCACTACCCTACTTGATGTCACAGTAGGTCTATATGTTATCAATGTTATTATAGTGTAGGCATATAATTTGGATAAGTTTTGACATTATAACATTATGACATTAATTAGTCCCATCTAGGAAAAGCACTCCAGAGCTTTTTACCTGACAAAGATGAAGTGGTGATAAGTAGGGAGACAATTCTGAGAATGTTGTCAGAAAAAAAATCACAATGTATTGCAAAGATTGTAATTCACGGGAAAGTATTCTTATGTAAATATTTAATAATAATTACATAAAATTGCTCTATATTTATCTAAACAATAATACCATATGAAAATAAATCGAATATTAATAATCATATATAAAAAAAGAAGTTTATATTTATTTTTAAGAAGTGTTTATGTTCCTCGCTATGTTGGAATCTGCGCCGATTCCGAATCGGGTTGCGCGATGTTAGAATTCTTACTTTGTGCGGCAAAGTTGGAATACAGTGTTGGGTTCCCGCGGGTGTTGACGCCTATATAAAGCACAAGCAGACGACATTAACGTCAAGTACTTGTCAGTCAGTGTGCTGTGGTATCATACTGCATGCATCAACTTGGAGTCAGTTCCTGCCATTTGGATATGTGGGAGGTGTTAGTTATCACTTAAATCAATTCATAATTGACAATTTGGTTCAACTTGTTTTATTTCTCATACTTTGATTTGACACAACAAGTATATTGGTTATTTCTTTATGTTTTTGACTGTGGATAAGAATTTCAATTTAGATAGATCGTGCATGATATGTAAGTATTTTCTGGTTAGAGGAACTATGCAAGGATTGTTGAACCCAGGCATTGCTTTGATTTGCTATTATACAAAGGTGCCTTCCATTGTAAGTTTGTTATTATTACTGATTTTAATGATCAATGTTAGAATAAAACGATGGAAATTGATGGATTCTGGTAACATATTAAATGCATTTTTAGCAATCTCATGGATTAACTGTCTCCTGGCTTATGGTTTAGGCATTAATATGGCTACGATGATCCTGTTGTTATCTTCATGCGCAATTTGTTTGACATAGTGACAAAAGTGCCAACGTTAAAGATTTGTATTGGTTTATAGGACAATCTAATAAATTATTAATGATAAATAATCCAGGTTGTTTTTCTGTGTTGGCTTTTGTTTATTGTGCATTTAAGTACCATATCCCCTGTCCTTTCTTGACTTCCCAACATCAAGATGTGGTTATTATTGCAACAAAAAATTATTTGTAATTTATGACAATTGATAGTGTGTTAAAGGTGCTTTGAATCATTATAAAATAAACATTCACACTGTTTAAAAAATATCAAATGCATAAAAAATGATATTAGTTAATTAACTACAACACCCTCCCCATTGTTTGTGAATTAGAGGCTGACATTCAACAATTTTAAGTGGCATAAACAGAGTGACAGATAGGAGTGGCAATTCCATACTACAATAACTAACACGCCTTGGAAACAAAATAAACACACATAATGACCTGATTTTACATAATGGCCTAATCACGACGAGGAGATCACCACATAGAACCTAATACTGTTAACACACCTATTGCCATATAAGGTGAACGAGTCAGTCGACGTATTTACGTGAATCTGTTTCACTCCACAGCAACCAAACTACGATTCCAACCTGGTTGCGCGATCTGGGAATCTTCACATTGCGCAGTGCCAAGTGAGAATATTCCAACACGGTGCAGATTCTGAGATGGGTCGCAACAGTACTACTCAAAGTTTGGTCATACTCTGTAGTGGAGGTTGAGGGAAAGGCTGATTCCTGGGCTATTATTAATTCTATACTTCTTACAAATGCTTGTATATTAACAGGTACTCCAAAGCAGTGCCCTGTAATACAAAAAACTTCATTTACAACAATGAACTTATGCCAAACGAAATGCAATTCGCAGCCTGGGTTATACTGTACTCCTACCTAACATACTGTTTTTGCTGTATAGTTACCATGGCAAGTCAAGATTAAAAACTTTCGCAAGATCTTCGAATAATATTGCATAACTTAACTTATGGTTGGTGGCACAATTCCAACCACATGCAAGCTTAGTCTGTATCAATATCAATGTATGTAATATCATTGTAACCTTACTTGATAATTCTCTAATTCTAAATAACCACAAACAAACAAGGTCAAGTGTTATTAAGACGTGAATTAAAACTACGAGAAGTGCTTGCCTTTTACAAGGGTGACAATAACGTTTCACACAATAATAAGGGGAGCCACATCTTTTCCCCTCTCTACTCATCTTTGTCATCTCAGAGCTCACCACACACAACTACTCCGTTGTTTACTTCCTTGCACTCACGCACGAACACTTTGATACGCTTCATTCAGTTAAATGAAGGATTTTTCTTATTATATCGTCACTGAGTAAAAGCACCAAACACCATAGGCCTACCCCTGCGTACGTTGTTTCTTTTCGTAAACGTGTGGCAAGATAAGTTATTACACATGTTTTGAATATAATTCTAGTACTGCTGATTTATAAGTAGCTTATTTTACCTCATCAGTACCAATTCAGGCCTGAATCATATTTTAGGATGTTTGCCCGTTGCACCAGCCCTTTGCTAATTAATCATTTGAATTATCAATTTTCAGTATGTCAGAATAGGTAGGATTACTTTGTATCTGTTCCCCTGGAGATGCAACATTTCTCTTTGTATTTTGTAAAAAAAATCCTGCCTCCAACTAACTACTTATAACAATATAATGTCTTGCACGTAAGTCTCGATTTGGCACTTCAACACACCAAGACTTACTTGTCGGGAGATAACTCAGCTAACAACCTTTGACCCAGAGTTTAAACCCATCTATTCACGAGCTGCCACCCTGACCTGACGGACAACATGCATTACTCTGGCTCACCCTAAGTCTCACAAGAAACAAAGGAGATAGAAGGATTTCTGGTGTCCTGTCGGCGGGAGAGAGGGAATATCCAAAACTGAGAACTCTGGCAGCGATACCCGATCTGCCAGGAAGCGAGGAAGACCAAGGGGTTGGCCAGGCAAGAAAAAAGAATTCATCCAATGTCCAAGTACCTCTTTTCAAGTACTGCGAGGAGTGCATGTAAAACACCCGACCACTCAAAGTTTCCCCAATTTTTATATTAGGTTAGATTTTGAATTTTACTAGATTTAGGTAACTGACTTTTACATAATTCGGGCTGAGTTCGTGGATTGTGTATGAAATCTGTTTATAAATTTGTGCTCTATAGTTAGTTTGTTTTGTTTTGTGTTTGTTTTAACCTCTTTTGCTGATGGTGAGATTTCCAGTTGATCTCTGTAATTTTGGGGTAATAAAGTAATTGGATGATGTTAGTCAACAATTTTTATATTTCTACATCCTTTATTAATTGATTACTTCTAATATGAATATTTGATCTTGGGACAGCATACCAAATATATTGAGAGGAATGAGGCTAAATAACTCGAGGGTAATAGTGTGTTAGCGAGTGACTAAGTATTCATTCTAAGAGCTTCGAAGGTGAAGATTCTTATCTTTTAAATTTTAATTCAGTACATCCCTGCTCCCTTCCATTGCCATTGTCTCCAATCATAAAGTGAAATTCCTGTCCAGCATCTCACTAAGGTCTCTAGGACGGTGCCAAAACAGAGCCAATGAGAGTATAGGCCTCCCCTTGAGTTATTTAGACTTACTCCTTTCAATATATCGGGTATGCTGTCCCAAGATCAAATATTCATATTAGAAATAATCAATTAATAAAGAAAGTAGAAATATGAAAATGGTTGACTAACATCACCCAATTACTTTATTACTTCAAAATTACAGAGATCAATTGGAAATCTCACCATCAGCAAAAGAGGTTAAAACAAACACAAAACAAAACAAACTAACTATAGAGCACAAATTTAAAAAACAGAATTCATACACAACCCAACGCACTCAGCCCGAACTAAGTAAGCGCCAGTCACCTAAATCTAGTAAAAATGAAAATTTTACCTAATCTAGAAATTGGGGGAACTTTAAGTGGTCGCATGTTTTACGTAATAGAGAGGCTATGGCTCCACCCAAGACTGCAGGACAATGGTTTGATATGTATATTCCCCGTGCCTCCAGTTAAATGTGGCATTGGAACATACCAGTTTACACTTTATAATACTAAATGACTTTCAACAACTGCACAGCATTGATATATATATATATATATATATATATATATATATATATAGAAAAGCAGTACTTGGACATTGGATGAATTGTTTGCTTGCCTGGCCAACCCCTTGATCTTCCTCGGTTCTTGGCAGATCGCGTATCGCTGCCACATTTCTCAACTTTGGATCTTCACTCTCTCCAGCCGACAGGACACCAGAAATCCTTTGATCTCCTCTGTTTCTTGCGGAACTTGGGGTGAGCCAGAGTAGTGCAGGTTGCCCGTCAGGTCAGGGCGGCAGCTTGTGAATGAATGAGTCAAAGGCCGTCACCAAGATTATCTCCCGACAGTTGAGTCATGGTGTTTTGAGGTGCTAATTCGTGACTTACGGGCAAGACATTATATTGTTTTAATGATTTAGTTGGGGACAGAATTTTTTTTACAAAATACAAAGAGAAATCTTGCACCTCTAGGGGAACACATACGTAGTAGTCCTACATATTCTAGCATACAAAAATTGATAATTTAGGTGAGTAATTAGCAAAGGGCTTGTGCAATGGGCAAACTTCTTAGAATTAATTAAGAAATGAATTAGTACTGAATAGGTAAATTAAGCTGCTTAAATGTCAGCAGTACTAGAATTATATTCAAGACCTGTGTGATAATTTATCTTGAAACACATTGTTTGAGAAAAGAACCAATGAACGCAGGCATAGGCCTATGGTCTTTGTCGGACTGTTCTACGCATGTCGTCCTGATGGAAGTTCCTTCATTAGTAGCTTCCTAAGTATATGTGACTACAGTGATATATCCCAGAGAATTTACCGAAGGTATCCAGAATTCTAACTCCTGGAGCGAGTATCCCTCAAATTTCTTCAAGGGATATCGCATAAGGACGAGTAAACAAATTGGTTTTCCTCTTGTCAAGATGTTAAGTTAGACATAGTTTAAAATTGTGTAAGAACAAGTGTGCATACGTAGTGCATAAGGTAGGCAAAAAGAAGGAGTAGTTGTGTCTACTATCGAGTGTTGTGCGTAAGTGCAAAAAGGTAAACAAAGGCGTAGCTGTGTGAGGTGAGCTCAGAGAAAACAAATATGAGTATAGAGGGGAAAAGATGTTGCTCCCATTATATTATTATTATTATTATTATTATTATTATTATTATTATATTATTATTCTGTGAAACACCAATTTCTCCCTCGTAAAAGGTGTGCACTTCTTGTAGTTTTAATTTATATGTTTTACTGACACTTGATATTTTCTGTTTATGGTTATCTTTTAAAATTAGAGAATTATAAAGTTAAATTACGATAATGTTACATACATTGAAATTGCATCAAGCTGATCTTGAATGTGGTTGGAACTGTGCCACCAAAAGTCAAGTAAGATATGCAATATTATTCCAAGATTTTCTTAAAGTGTTCATTCTTGCCTTGCCAGGGTAACTATACAGAATGAACAGTAAGTTAGGTAGGCGTACAGTTTAGCCTAGGCTACGAATTGCATGTGTTTTGGCATAGGTCGTTGTCCTAATTGAAGATTTTGTATTACAGGGTACCAGTTTCGGAGTACCTGTTAATGTACTATCACTTGTAAGAAGTAAAGAAATAGAAAGACTGTGGGAATCAGCCTTTCCCTCAACTGCCGCTACAAATGAAGATTCGTCAGTCTCCGATGTCAAGCGCCAATTTATATTCAAGATTATGCCCAGAGTATTAGATCTCTGCCAGTTCAGCAGTGCCACAGTACCATTGAGAGAGAACTACTCGCTATTGTCTTAGCATGTCGCAGGATCCATCATTTTATTGCGGTGTTCCACTTGCCATTCACACAGATCATCTACCTCTATTATTTGTGTTTAAGAGAAAGACCAATTCCCTCTAGAATGAGCAGATGGGTAATTCAGATGCAGGATTACTGGTTCAAGGTAGAAATATTCAGGTGGTAGATCAACTAATAAGAGCAGTTTTTCATCAGAGTAGGGATGATTATCTCGGTCTGAGAAAGGATTAGTTTATAAAAATGCAGTTAGAGGAAACAAGGTCGGCTGAACTAATAACCCTTTCTAGAGGTGGCAATAACAGGGTAAGAGGTTTCCTAGAGCTTTGATTACTCAGTTCCTGTTGTATGAAGGCTTGTTATATCTCAGTGCAGATAAAGCTGACAACTCCATCCACTTGAGATCAATAGATCCTAAGGATTTTAACAAAGGTAGCTTTTAAGTTCAGTCATGAATCATTGTCAGGTCACCTAGGGATTCCCACAGCAATTGACACTATTGAAAACTTATTCTATTAGCTTCATTGCAAATTTATGTTACCAAATATGTAAGTGAATGTGTCATGTGTTAAAAACATGAAGCCAGTATTTCCTTACAACTACAGTTTCAGGAAATGCCCTCCAGTAACTAAACCTTTAGAACAAATCTGTCCAGATTTAATGGATTTGTTATGCGGTGTAAGTGGGTTACACGTATGTATTGACTGTTTTTTATCATTATAGTCGGTATGTTAAGTTCTATCCATTGCCAAAGTAAATCTACAGAGGTGGTAAACAAAAACTTCGTTTTGTATCAGAATGAATGACTGTACCTACGACAGTCATTCTTAATGGTATTCATGAAACTTTTCCAACGCATAATATTTCTCGAACAGGCTTACTAGGGATTTTCAGTTTTTGTGGAATACTGCGTTGTTTTAGTATCTGTTTTCACATCAATATGCAGTTAGACCTAACTCTTAGCGAGGGTTAGGTAACAGAAAAGTACAATTTCACGAATATTTTCAACATTAGGGTGGGATAATTCCTACCTAACGACGCACTGCCCATTGCCTACGCTCAGATAGTTAACCCACTATGTACTGCCTAATATTGTTTTTACTTGGTATCTATCACATTATAAAAGGTTTATAATTATACTAAAACATATCAATAAGTGTACAGTACATGTGCCCACGTTTAAACTATGCACTGGACATGGTAAGGCTTCAGTACAGTACGTAACACTACAGTATCGTTGCCATGAATGTAACTATAAATTTACCCAGTAGTCATCATACACTTGCAAAATAAGCACAAAACTTTATAGTCCTCTCTAGTAATAATGTATCACACTTTCAGATACTGTAGTGTATGCTACTGTAATATACAGTATGTACAGTTGTATCACTACAAAAGGTTGAAGTTTAATTGTACTGTAAGTGTTCACTCTTTTCATCCGGACGACTTGACTATTTGACAACTGCCCACATACATAGCATACATATACAATAAACCAATTGTATGCAATACTGTATTGTGCAATATGTATACAATTTAAGATTAAACAAGTGTATATATTTTATACATCTACCAATAAACAATTTTGTACGCAGTTCTACATAGTCTTGAAGCATTACCAAGTCTTTAAGAGGGTAATCAAAATGTCCCGAAATTAACAAAAGAAAATGTCCCTATGTTTTCCCTTATGCAATTAAATGAGTAATCGTTATGATAAGGTTAGTCAAACTTATTAAAACAGAGTTTCTATTTAAATATTATTCACAGACAACCTAAATACGATTACACAAAAACAAAACTCAAGAAATTGTGCTGTTAGATTAGTGAAATTTAGGTAGGATTGACAAACAAAATTGAGTTGAACCCCATTTTTGTTACGTTTTTTGGTCCTGGAATCTACCATAATTGAAAAAATTCCTTTCAGTCTCTGCCTTCGAATGCAGTGACGTTATAATTAATTTCGCAAGAGAGGCATTATTGCTAAATACGCATTGATCAGAGAAATTCTTTAAATGAGACCAAAACTCTTCTTATACAACATTTCAGTCTCATCTACACTAAAATAAGTAGGTAGGACATCTCACCACTCATTATCTTCATTATGTCCTGACTCTTAACAATGGGTTATACTTTGCTATCAAAGTATCCGCTTGTCCCCAGTATATGGAGCTAGTGCTACTGCTGGATTTGCCAATTTCATTTCAATAATGGTAACTTTTTTTTTTTATTTTCACCAAATAATGTCTGAATTTATGTATAACTGCAAATACCAGTTCTTTTGACTCTGTTGAATGAATATTCTCACATTCAGATTCTAAAGATATCTTATTTATAGGAAGCAGATGAGTTGATCTAAAAGGCTCAATTTTGGGGCTTAATGAAGTTTTTCCATAAGAGTCTAATTATTCTCAAGTTCTCTCCTTAGAGAATGTTAATGAGACTAAGCTTACTTTAAAACAAAGCTGATTGCAATGGGTCAAAATATAATTCATGAATGTGAGATATGCTTTAGTAAATTGGCTGTAGAGGTCTTTCATTATAAGATCTGCTTAGACTAGTTTATCCTCCACTACAGCTTGGAAATAAAAAGGTAATTGCAACACTTATCATTGATCAAAAATACATTCCACACACTTTTGTGAAGCAAGCCAGGCGTGTGTCAGTGGGCCCTAGGAATATTTTCTTTCTCTACTGATAGGTCGTGTTGCAATTCGAATAATTCAGCTTGATTTTTAAACTATGGCTAAAAAAGGTGTAATGTTACTACGAATCAGATCCTCTATATTTATATGCAATTAGCTGCACCTTGCTTGCAGCAATATGCAAGGAATGACATGCATCTCATTGTAAACAAAATTTTCATCAGCATCTTGTTTGAGTCTTGTCGTGAGTGAATCATTCTCATCAATTAATACGCTGGCATTATTAATCAATCAATGAATTAGAAAAAAGAAATAATTTCTTATATAGCTGAAAAGTCCCTAAACTTCCAGTTATTTTACCTGACCATAGCTTTCCCTACACTTAGGGACATATCCCTACAGTTGGTAACACTGGACTGAGGTCGACTGGTGAGCAGGGTTGCCATTTCAGATGTCGAACTGCTGAAATGCGCCAGAAAAGTGCTAAATGTGGACCAGGTTTTCTAGTCCTCAGGCGGTTATGCTCTAGGTGCAGTTTTATAAGCGATATTTAATGGTCGAAGAATTCTACTGAAAGGAGACGTAGACTATATCAAAGGAAGTCCATCGCACAGTTTATGGAATTAAAATTAAGATTGGCCTTATATGGATGCACTTCTGGTAGCTTCAATTTATATCACACTTTTCAGCAACACTCCATGTTTCTGACATTCATGTCACTACGGTTGATAACACTGGATTGAGTTCGAGTGGTGAGCAGGATTGCCATTTCAGATGTCAAACTGCCAAAATGTGCCAGAAAAGTGCTAAATGTGAACTGGGTTTTCTTGGTCCTCGGGCAGTTATGCTGTTGGTGCTGAGCGGCCGCACTTGCAACCATGCTCAAAGAGCTGAACTGTTGCAAGGCCAGGTGGATGAGAACTTCAGGCGGCTATGCTCTCCTGGGGCTGAGTGGTCGCACCTGCAGCTATGTTCAAGGTCCTGCAGCCGCTCCGGCTGCAGGACCAGTCATGTGAAATCATTGTGGCACCACTGTAATCAGAACTTTTGCCTGCATAGTTTAAACTGCTCTGAAAAGAGCTACTGTTAAAAAGAGTAAGTTTCACGTGAGCCGGGAGCTTGCCCGACGGGCTGCTAGCGAAAGAGCCCATGTTTAGCAAAAGGCTGGACAATCTATAAGCAAGCCAGCAAGCAAATACTTTAAATGGCCTAAAATAATGCCAAACACTAATTTGTTATATATACAACCAAAGGTTAGGTTAGCCAACATCTGGTTAAGATGTTCTGGTAGATAAAGCCAGTGTCTAACAAACCACCTGAACTAATCCTTCATTTCCATGCGCTTGTAGGCCTACTTTTGTTGACCGCGTGATTTTGTAATTTTTAATCCCCCTCCCGACCAAGATTGACCTGTACGAGGTCGACCCTTTCCATAGCTAAACGCCGTAATGGACAGACGTGTTCCGTATAGTTTGAGCGATGGTTTTGAGTTTATTACTCGTATAGATCAGCTTGATGCTTTGAAGACAGTAAAGTTTTTAGACTTACGGGACTTCACTTGAGTTACCCCATAATTTTTCCATTTCTTATTTTGAAAAGCGCTCTTAGGTGACTTTAGGGGTCCCTGTGAAGGCGCAAGAACCCGAGGATTTAGACTTCATCGATTATAGATATTAAGGTAATCCTGAGTAACTTTTCTATTATTACAATTTGGTAAAGATATAATTTAGAGTGCTGCACATAGGAGAGAGACTTACGAAGGGGGTCCAGGGCTTGCCCCTAGCTAGGGGTTGGGACCTGGGAACAACTAGGTTCGGTTAGGGTGGGTTTGTGTGGTTTGTATGATAACGACAGTTTTGGGGGGTCACAAGGGGGCGATTGCCCCCGGTTAGGTCATTAGGAAGGTAAGGACACGGCTTGTAGGAGAGGTTGGGAAGGGAAGTTTGGGTTAGTTGTGTCCTTTTTTCTTGCATGTTTCTGACATTCATGTGACGAGTGGTCCTGGTATGTAGTTTGTTGGGACAAGCATTTACTAAACTAGTGAATTTAATATTATTTCATTTTTTGATCATTTCCTTGAAAAAGAGCCGATTTCGGACATTTTGGACTCGATTGTCTGGCGGTCCAGGGCCTGTCCCGAAAATCTACATATTGTCCCAAAACAGTTTTGTGTCTATGTTTAAGAAGTGTTTATTTCCTGGTCTCCTTGATTCCAGGTTCCTTGTTGCTCTCTCCACAACTGCAATTATGGGATTCACACTTCTACAGGAAGGGTAGTAGGTGCAGCAAAGCGCTACATTCTGCATATAATTCATTATTATTAGGTATCTCCCACACAGACAGCTTCACAGCTTGCATAATTTTACTTCTAACTTCAAGGGCCTCTCCGATATACCGGGCAGCCTATCTAGTTGGGGTTTCTAAATTCCTTATTTCTATGTTATTATTTAAAAATCTTAACTCATTACCGTTAAGAATATGCTCAGTAGTATCCTCTGCCTCCCTACACAATACACAAAGACTATCATTATCATTCCTGTTTCCATAGTTTTATTTTAATTCTAGCATATTTAACCTTGTTTTCATAACTATTACGGCCTCATTAGTGTCAAGTTCTCCTTTGTAATCTCTTCTACCATTACTATTCACAAACCTCAGTTTAGTCATCTCCGCTTTCTTTTCTTTTATTTTTCTTTTAACATCATAACATCAGATGACAAAGGGCTAGTTAAGGAGGTTGTGGAAGATCATATAAGAGAACCATATGGGGAATGTTGGGGAAAAAGTATCATAGAAATTTGCAATAACTATGATATTGAAATGGAAGAAGTAAGAAAGCATAAAAACCAGAACTTAAACAAGAAATAAAAAAAAAGGAAAGGGGCAAAGGATATTAAGAAATAGCATCTCATTTTTATACTCTATTCTATTTTCAACTGGCCATGTTCCTGTTTCTGCCATTGGCCCCAGTGTTATGAACCGTCATAATGGTTCATCAGGTTCTTTAAGTTTTAAGACATTCGGGACTGGAAAAACTGTCAGAGATAGAGCCCAGCAATGGAGGGAGGAACTAACCAAGCAAAATAAAGTAACCTTAAACTAATTTTTTACAATTAGATATTCACACTTTCATACTAATGAGTCAAAGTCAGTTAAAAAAAATAACATTAATACAAAGTTAATTAACAGACCATTTGCATCATTATATGCAACATTATTAAAAAACAGTAATAAGGCACAGAATTAAAGACATTCAAAATGAACAGCAGCATTACTCCCAATAATTAATGCTCAAAATTAGTTAGCATCAAAATTAAATATAAAGACAGTTAAATCATTCAAAATATGAAAATAATAAGCATTATAAGAGAGCAGTAAAATATTACATTACTTAAATGTGTGACTTCTAAAAAATTCCGAGAACTAGGCAAAACAAGGCATCATTAGGTCAACCTTTAAAGGTCACACTCCACCTAAGGAGATTACAGCTTACGACACAGCAACAACAGACAAACCTATACACCAGGTCATCAATACAGCTCCATGCTGCCAATGAAGTTAACCCTCCACACAGTGTTGCTCCCCAGCTGACAAAAATACACCAATAATGTGTAGTGGAACCACACTCCACATAACGTGTTCTCCATAGGATGAAAACACACTAATTCTGGCCAAGGCTGCTGCCCAATGAGGTCACACTCGACACCTCTCAAAGACGAAAACATGTCATTGCTGTTGCCTAGTGAGGTCGCCATCGACACGTCATCCTCTCAACGACAAAAACACACTAATGTTGCTGCCAAATGAGGTTGCACTCGACACGTCGTCCTCTCGACGACGAAAACATGCTAATGCTGCTGGCCAGTGATGTCACACTTGACATTTCGTCCTCTCGACGATGAAAATATGCCTATGCTGGCCAAAAGCTGCCGACCTCGAGCTCGAAGATCATACTCCTTCCGACGGCTTCAAACCAAATAACCAGGTATCCAGTACCTGACGCTGCCACCTACTGGTCCACAGGTAAGCATACCTGACTGCCTCTGACTGACTGACTTACTGACTGAAATCAGACATCTTCCGACACACTTCAACTCACTTGACCCGCCAAAAACAAGAACAGGTTAATGGTTATCAGTCAAACAAGCAATACTTAGAAACAAGCAGAATACACGTGTTCCAACAAAGCCACTTAATCTGACACCCAGTAAGGTGTGGTAGTAACATGTTCAAACATTCCTTTCATAATTTTGTCCTGTATACTCTTTAGTTCTTTCATTTCTTTTTCTTTTATTACACCCCATATCTCAATATTTGCAAATATCTGATTAAATATTGTAAATGTTTTTAAAATATCTTATTTTAGTTTCTCATTACTTCTTATATCGTTTATTTATTTGCTTATTTTCCTTCCTCACTGGGCTATTTTTTCCCAGTTGGAGGCAGGGCCTGATAACATCTTGCTTTTCTACCTAGCTTAGCCAATAATAATAATAATAATGATAATAATAATAATAATAATAATAATAATAATAATAATAATGATAATAATAATAATAAACATTTTAGGTACTACTACTATCTCATAGATCTTTATTCTCACAAACAATGGCAAATCTCCTACTCTGATACTGTCTCTTCTTGCATCATGTAGTCATCGGACCATGGACCTGACTTCTATGTTCATCGCCTGGCAACTCCTGGCAACACCTTCGCTCTCGTGGCCGCTCTCAGTAAAATTCTCATTGAGGTCCCCATAGAGTTTCACCACCATGTCAGTCTTTTATATCGGAGACTGGGGATGGAACTTTTATCCAGAAGAAGACCGACACTGTTAGGACCTCTACAATAATCCGGACTGCGACTGTGATTGTTGTACATCATACCAGCAACGACGTGCCTATATTTTCAACACCATTGGCCGTAACACCATCAACGTAATTGACAAAACTCTGATAAATCACCATATCAGGTGCAGCTGCAAGTGGTGCAAAGACGACTCTATTAAGCTTGTTAAATACCACAGAGCCACAAAATCAGCTACCAGGGAAAGGACTACACCCCCTCTCAAGAGAAGGAAGAGTCGTAAACGTCCTCCACCAGCGCCAGTACCAGACCCACCATCGCCATTGAGGATACCAAGGACAGAGCACAGACTCGTCCTTGTCTGTCCCTACAACTCCTCAGCAGCCAGTTGCAGGAGCAATCAACATTTCAACCGCCGTGCCTAAGTCCTCCAATGCCATGGAGACTGAACAGGGGAACCACACCACAGACTGCAATTGTACTGACTGCCTTACTAAACTACTGCAAGAAGCCTTCCCCATTGCAGGGAACATCCTAGCTCCACAAACCAAAGAAACCTTTCTCGAAGTTTCGGCTCTCACATTACGGACAGCAAACTTTCCTTAGCCTCTGTTGCTGCCATGGCTAATAAGCCAGGAATGCAACTCACTGCCAGAGCCAACAGGAAAGGTGATCTTCTCATCTACCAAAAATGATGTCGAAACAGCCAGATCCCTCGAGGAAGACCCAACCCTAACTCTGCTGGATCCTGCATTTATCAGGAAGAAAGCTGTAATCAACAGGTATCGTGTCATGATGCCTATCACCATTGCAACTTCATGTAGCAACATCGACTGTGCTGTTCGCTGCATGAGCAAGCACAACGTCCCAGTTTGAAGTCTCATTACCACTTTCATCGGCCCAGTTCCCTCCAAACTGGATCTAGGAGTCTGGGGAACTTTCCCCATCGAGGAGTATACACCTGAACCCATTCGCTGTTATAGATGCCAATGTTTTGGCATTCACAAAGAAGAATGCAGAGGCCCCATCATCTACGGTGACTGCAGCCAGCGCAACTGCACAGAAGTGTGCATAAAAGCCCACAAGGAAGGACGACTCACAACATCCAAGTGCCCCAACTGTATCAGGCTACACCGTGCTTGAAATAAGCTCTGCCCAGAACGTCTCAGGAGAATCACAGGTATGAAGAACACATCCTCTCCTAACAAGGAGAAACCAGCTTCAATCCAGCCACCTAAAGGACCAGCGACCTCCTCGCCAGAGAACACAGCGCCAGCCAGATAGTGTTCCTCTGCCTGCAACTGCAACTCAACTGCAAGCAGTACCTGCTCCTCATAAGGACCAGCGACCTCCTTGCCAGAGAAGACAACGCCAGCCAGCTGCTGTCCCTGTACCTGCACCTGCAACAGCTCCTCATAAGGACCTGCAACGACCTGCAACTGCTCCTCATAAGGACCAGCAACGACCTACATCCTCAATCCCATCCCAAACCTTGGCTCAACAATTTAAGTCCCTCACCTAAAAGACCTCATGCCCATCGCTTTCAAGATCCTCACCAGAGCTCTATCCTTTTCCTCGATGCGCCACCCCCCCCCCCCCCCTTCCTGCAGCTCCTACAACAATTCCACATTCCAGTTCCAGAGCAGGGATAAGACTCTTTGCTTAAACCTACTCTTATTCTCTTCGACTGCAGAAAACTTCTCTCCTCTCCCAGTCTCTCCTACTTACTTTTTCTCTAACTAAAACTTTTCATTTCGTGGACCTAAAAAGGAGTCTCCTTTTGGGGTTACTTCCCTCCCTTTCATGTCCCGGACAAATCCCTCCTTTAATCACTCATCCTGTATCCTATTTCCTGTTCCAGTACCCCTTCAAATCCAGCCTTTCTCTTTAACATACTAATGTTTTGCTCCTTTTGGAGTTCTCCTATTTCCAGATTGAGATCCTCTTACGGGCTGTGTAGCGACAAGAACCCGTGTCATGGTACAGGCATGGCAATCTTCACCAACCAACCAACCAACCATCATTTAGTCTAACTTTGCTTCCCTTTTACGTATGCTGAGACTTTGGTTTCCCTTTTCTGAGTAGGCCTATTCTCCTAGATATTTTTATTCCTCAACTATTACTATCCTTCCATTTCTAACTGTTCCAGCTTCCTATGAGTTACGAGTAGTCGGGGTTGTTTCTTCGCCTGCAACAACACGTTCACTTAGATATTTTCCTTTTGCTCATTCTCTAAATGTGATACTCCTTCTATCTTTCCTCGCTTCCATCTTTTGTATTTAATTGTCAAAGGTCTTTTTTCTTCAAACTGAACTTAAAATATAATCCCTAAAATATAATGTGGTTTGATATTAAACTTTTACTTTTCCCCTTAGAAATCAGCTATGGAGTTTATTCATAAGTCTAAACATCATTTATATTCATTAAGGTGTTGAACATTGAGTAACCTCCATAATACAAACACTTTTGTCTCCTCCTTGAGAAATATTGACGAATAAAAGATGAGATGATAATTCGAATCATCACATCAAAATATATTCTCGTCGGCAAACACAAACACAAATATTACTTCAAAACTAATTTTTCCGTATATAAGGAAAAAAATGGTCTTCTATACTGAAATGGAGACATCACAGTAAAGGTTTTTAGAAAATATATAATTCTCGAGACAGACAAACTACTTAGGAACAGAACTCCAACATTTCCATGATTATAATATGAACTTTCCAAAGAGTCTATATCATCTTATCACATACTAAGAAATAACAAACCCAAAAACACAGAATATTACTGGATATGTCGTAGAGGAAGCAGATGGGTCTACCCCTACAAGAATAACCTTCATAAAACCGTAAGAAAGAGATTTCCAAATGCACCACTCCTTATAAAACACTGCAATTGCAAAGGGAAAATCTCCTTATGATTCAATTTGGTTAAAAAATATGATTACAAACAGGTAAATCGATTATTTTATTTCATTCTAGATTGCAAAGAGACGATGACCAAAGAAACCTTAAAATAGGGAAGATAGAAAAAGAAAAGTTTGATGAGTTGTAATATGTTTAAAAAACTCCTAATAAAAATATTTGTCTCTGTCACTTTAACTTGAAGGAAAAACTGTGAATTTACCTAAATGTAAAATTTTCATTATCTCCATTTAATACTCTGAGTGTTGGTCATAAAACAGCTGATTATGTCTCAGAATATTCTTCCCTTCCTTCCTCCATTTCTTCCTTCCTCCATTTCTTTTTTCCTCCATATCTTCCTTCCTCCATTTCCTCCTTACTTCCTTCATTTCTCCTTCGCTTAGTTGCTTACTTACTTCCTTCTCTCGATCAACAAACCACAATTAGTCAACAAGAGTCAAAATCTGGTCCTTCCAACTTGCATCCTTCCATCCAAAGGGTTTCATAAACCATCACAACGTCCATCAAACAGGAAATAAAATCAAGTCACATAAATTAGACTTCTTTTTATAATGCTAAATTATAAATACTAAATTTCAACCCTAGTCCCCGATCTCTCTCTCTCTCTCTCTCTCTCTCTCTCTCTCTCTCTCTCTCTCTATATATATATATATATATATACACATATATACAGTATATATATATATATATATATATTATGCTGGAATAAAAACTGCGAAACAGATGGAAGAGACACACGCCCCAAGTTCCCTAATTGCTCCAGACATCATGATGCCTTGAACAAGCGCTGCCCAGAGACTTAGGAGGATAGCTGCGATGAAGAGCACTTTCCCTCCAAAACATCCTATGCCAGCTAATATGCAACAACCCAAGGACCAGCGACCTCCTCGCTAGAGAAGACAGCGCCAGCCTACCACTTCTCCTGTGCCTGCACCTGCCACCCAACTGCAAGCAATACCTCCTTCTCAACCTGCAATTTCACCTCCTTCTCAACCTACATCCTTAAACCCACCACTAACCCTGGCTCAACAAATTGAGTCACTAGCCTTAGAAGACCTTAAACCCATCGCCTTCAAAATCCTCACCAGAGTCCTCTCCTTATCCTAGACCCCCGCCTTCCTGCAGCCTCTGCAACAACTTCACATTCCAGCCACTGAGCAGGGAAAGGCTTTTTGCTTAAACCTACTCCTTTTTTCTCTGACTGAAAAAAAAATACTTCTCTCCTCTCCCTGTCTCTCCTACTTACTGGGACTCGCTGCTATCAACACTTTTTCTCTGACTAAAACATTTTCATTCCGTAGACCTAAAAAGGAGTCTCCTTTTTCGGGTTACTTCCCTCCCTTTCATGTCTAATGTCAAATCCCTCCTAAAGTAATTCATCCTCCACCTTTTCATATTCCAGTTGCACTTTTCAAAATTCACTCGTTGCTTTTTAATGTTGCAGTTTTGGCCTCCTTTGGGACACCAAAGTACGAAGTTCTACGCAGTCCTGAAGCATGTCGCAACTCTGATCTGTTGGTAGCGTCTCTTGCCCAGTAAAGTAGATATCACACATATAAAGTGTATAAATATATCCAGGAGTAGAGCATGCCATGTACTACTATACGTAAAATACATATATTTTTTACTTAAAAATGTGATTCTCCTAAAAAAAGGACTGAAGAGGGAGATATACACAAGAGTAGTGAAGATGCTGCAAGACAGGCTGAGTGACGGGCAGCGTTTCCAATTCTGATGTAAAATATGCACTACATGAACTCCCAAAACACATCAGAAAGGAGCTATTTTTTTACGATAAAACAATGATAAACCTGAAATTGTTTTAATAAGTCAACTTGCGAAGAAAGACTCTGGAGGGCAACCTATCCGATTCGCTAAGTCGTGTTCATGACATGATACTAAATAGTTCTCCTACCATTCATATCAATAAGTAGATGTTACAAATATGGCAGCGAAATGTTGTTCCTCAATAATTTCAAAATTTACTATTTGAGGATTATTTACATGGAAGTTTTATTTCTATTGAAAACTCGCAAATCAAAAAAACTTCCAACAGTCTGATCTTCACAGAAGCAGTGTAGGTGAACTTCAACTCATTTGAAGGAGATGCAGCTGCTGGGAAACCTTTTCGTTTATGCAGATAAATTACAGAAGAAGAAGAAGAATAAGAAGAAAACTCCAGGTTCTGAGAAAGGATTTGGAGAATTCATCCTTCTTCCTTCACTTGATGATCAGGAGATGCCATTGGTAACCTTCTCCTTGTGTAACAAGCCCTTGAATCCTATATAACTGGAACCTTCCCCTCTTCCTCCCCCTCCCCCTTCCTGTGGTGTTAACAATTCCTCCTCAACAGGTTGTGTAGTGAGCCTAACTTCTGCACAGACAAGTGTCTCGTCCTGGCCTCTGTTACTCAAGTGTAGAATGAGAGGTAAGGTAAAACTTGAGAGGTTTTCTAGAGAGAACAGCAGGTTATTAATAAAATCCTATTTTAAAATACATGAAAAAAATAATAAAAAAAGATAAGATTATCCTAAATAATTTTCAAAATGTATTATTTGTAGAGTACTTACATAGAAATATTAACTTTAATAAAAACCTACCAGTCAAAGGTTATAAGGTCTCACAGGAAAAATTATCAGAACTTTACAATTATTCTTTTCATTGTAAAATATTACAGATACAGTATCTTTGCTAGGATTTATCCTTAATAAATGTAAAACCTCTGACAAGTTGTAGGTATGACATCTATATTCTACCAAATTGTGCTTAGAACTTTTGTTGTGGCCGGTTCAGTTAGCATACAGTGCCAATTATAAGTTGTGTTAATCTCTCTAGAGACAATGAGTCAATAAAAAAACTTTCCTATTCATGATATCTATTGTTTCTTAGTCATCAGTTATAATGAATACAATTATTATTATTATTATTATTCGAAATCCAACTTTCATCACTAAAATTGTAGATGAAAAGTTATCTTTTTTTCCCCCTACGATGCCATATCAAATTGTAAGGCTCCTATGATATTTTTACGTCATAATTCAGAATTTTGACGTATCTATTTAACCATAGTTTTCTTCCAAGAGAAGTAAAGTATGCCGAACACATTGCAGGGTTATTGCTACCCACCATACAGAAACATCAAACTTAGACTGATAAAGTAATGCAATATGGGATCCTATTTCAGATTAGTAATTATATAACAAGTTGTAGCTAATTATTATACTTTAATAATGACTCACATGGCTGACGTGCACAGCCCATCCCTGTTCTTCTGACAGCAAAGCAATCCACTGCAGAGCAAGAACCCTTTGAGTGGTGCAAAGCAGCAGCTTTCTCTGCGGACACTTTTCAAAATAGTTGTATAGAAATCAAGTCGATATAGAAAATGTAGCTTGAGATAGGTACATGTGTCAATAATAGTAAAACCAGAGTTTTGCCGACCATAACAACAATAATAAATGTCACTCGCATGCAGTAATGAGTTAAGGGCAATAATGCTTCCATGTCATTTTAGAATCAATATTGTGATTTTGCCAAGGAAAGCCTATTATATCCTGAAAATATTAATGATTTCACATATATTCGTATAAAATATATTTTATCACAAGAAGGAAAGAACAACGTTGGCTGTTTATTAGCACATATGATCTGTTTAAGGGTCTTATAAATGTTGGCAAATTAAGACCCTTTACTCACGAACATTCCAAGAGGGAGAAGTTTTAGTCTTGAAAACAGTCTACACGATGTAAAAGAGCTCCGCTTAATATCAGAGACGAATACACGTATTGCCATTCTATTTTATTATGTTCATTTGTTATTTTAGTATCATCAAGATGTATATAAAAAAGAATCATTATAACCTAAACACCTTATTCCTTATTCCATATTTGTGATGTTTTATTCACACTTAATTCCCGGGTGCCCTCTATTTCTCCCGAGCTCTTTCTATTTACCCAGGCGCTTTTTAGTGCGACGGCGCTGACGCATCAGGAGTTGTGTCATGCTTCAAGACTGCCTAAATATAAGGCATAGTCCAAATGTTAAATGTCATTCAGCATTAAGAGTATACGATAAGATATTATGATATTAATATAATTTTAATATATATGGACCATAATTTCAAGTCAAATACCATAATTTGTAGAGTCCTGTACCATAATTTGGGTTTGCCGGCATGGCAACCCTGACTATCCCAGTCTCTTTTACTCAGTAAGACTTGCTGCTATAAAACTTTCTCTACCACTTGCTATGAGTGAAGCCAGTTGGAAAACAAATAGGGCTGAGACTTAGACGCAGAGTAAGGTGAGGATATGGTTGGTTGCATGGAACGTAGCATCCAGGTAAGTAAGGGTACGGCTCCTGAGTTAGGTTAGATGGTGCTGTTGTGTTCTACGAGGAGCCGGTATTTTGAAGTGCCAGAAGACCACGTTGGCATGCCTTGTGTAAGGAAAAGTAAATCGACGTCCCTGCAGTCACGCTCTTTTGGCTGAGCGACTTCAACAAGCGTGCATTCTCCGTGTATCAATTGCTATGTCGGCTAAATTAAGAGGTGGGGCGAAAGCTCTGGGCAATCTGGGTGTGTTTATGTCCAGTAGGAGCTTTTGTATATTAGCTGCTGTTCACTTGTCAGATGGACTTGTTGAAAATTCTCAACAATACTGCTTGCAGCGTATAGTGATTGTTATTTACTTTCCTCACTGCGCTATTTTTCCAACAAGGGATGTTGCATAGATAGTAACAAGGATGAAAGTATGCATTCAAAGTTTGCCAAATAAGGTTAGAAACTCTGAGTTTTGACTTTCCTAACTTATACGGTATATTATATTGAGGCTCGCTTGCATATAAAATTAGAAGTTATATTGAGAGAGAGAGAGAGAGAGAGAGAGAGAGAGAGAGAGAGAGAGAGAGAGAGAGAGAGAGAGAGAGAGAGAGTTAGAGAGAGAGAGAGAGAGAGAGAGAGAGAGGGGGGTAGGGGGGGGGGCGTGGGCACAAGGACTGCCTTTGGAAACTTCATGTATTTAAAAACTGAACATCAAAATACGTAGTTATACACATGTAAAATTTTTATCATATAATTAATTAATAGATAGTTATAAAAGCCCTAAAAAAATTGCGTTCGATAACATAAATGATGCAAATTTTATGTAATATTAAACATGATTTAATTACAGGAAGAGGGAAGTGGAGGGTATGGCTGGGACACTTCTAATATTTAGTAAAAATAATAATATCAATTCCCTAATATTACAAGAGGGTCTGCCCCTCTTTTAATCTTCTCCTGTACTTCTCTTTCTCCCTATTTCCTTAATCTTTCTCATCCCGAGTACCTGCCTTTGAGCTATAAACTGGATTGTATCCAGGGGTACTCTTCCTTTCCCCATATTCCCCACTTACATATTATTATTATTATTATTATTATTATTATTATTATTATTATTATTATTATTATTATTATTATTATTATTATTATTAATATTTAGTATTTACTGTGTTAATCAAATCCTTTGCAAAGGAAATCTCTTAGATATTGTTTGCTGTATTATTCAGATTATTTGAGCATTTCTTCATCCAATACTGGAATACATGATATATTTCTGTTTGGTTCCTAAGGCACACGGTCAATTTTATCACTCAAAAATGAACTCTTTAAATGTTTGGTTGATGTATAACTACAACCTATCTTGGCCTATTCCAAGAAAGCATGTTGTATAAGATCACAATGGACATTGTTGTATCTTGGCTGAAAAGGGTAATATTAGGTACTAAGCTACAGGTAATATCGGATTTTGCCAATTTTTGGTGAATATGTTGGTGTGGTACTGTTATAAACACATATGGTTCCAATCAAATGTCTCTTCAATGTGTTATGCATTTTAAACTTGTAGGTTACTTCTTCTGAATAAGTCTAAGTAAGTTAACTTTGAAACAGTTTATTAACATCTCTATCACAGGAGTATAGATGGTTTGGTCAGATGACCATTCCATATGAGCAATTGACAAGAACTATCTAAAATAATGTTGATGATAACGTATAGTTAGCTATCTCAGCATTTAATGACAAATTTAAACACAACATTAATACAGGAAGGCACCTGCATCCGGTGAGACACAACTCTTCTCATGGTTTGTTTTGTGTTTACTCTTCATGGAAAATGTTACATTGCATATGGTTAGCTTGGTCTTGACTTTCGCATCCTGCTTATGACTGACTTGGCGTTCTCACACTCCTCCTAACTTCTACATTGACCTCTTGGGTCATGGATTTAATTATGTAATTTATAAACATTACAAATATAGTTCACTGGGAAAAGCCTAAACTTTACTATGACTTGTCAAATTGATTTCCTTTATGGAGAAATATTGTTTGTCTCGGTCTGAAATACGATGTGGAGCTATTGTAGTTTTACAATTTAAGAAATATTATGATTTGAATTTACCTTGCTAGTTGAGAAGGAAACAGAGATGAGACTTTGTCTGAGGGTAAGCTAAGAATACGGCTATTAGGTTAGGTGGTGTTCTTATGGTTGTCTTCCTTTTAAATAGTAGTTCTTCAACCATAAGTTGAGAAATTTGACACCCATTTAAGAGGTCATCACGAAAAAAACACATTTAAAACGGAAATAAACACCATCTAATCTATTTCAGGAGCTGTATCCTTACTGCTCCAAAGGCTACGCCCCCTGCGACCCGCCTTAGAATGCCCTATACTTATCTTACCCTATCCATACGTGTCAGCCCTGTGTTTGTTTCCTAACCGGCTTCACTCCTGGCTCATAGCTTTATATTATTGCATTTCAGAGCAAAATAAACATCATTATCCCCATAAAGAAAATTGATTTGATGATAATAAAGTTTATGCCTGCCCCAAACGAACTACATTCACCCTGCAGAATTGAGGGCTGTAATGTCATATCAGCTGGTTAGTGGTGTTCTTGTAGTGTTAGAGTTGGTTATTGACAAATTAGGTGGTGTCTCATCAGTGACCCAGGGCAAGGTATGTTTTGGAACCTTTGATGTTGCTTTAGGCTTGCCTAACATAAGAGAATTTTTTCCATACAAGAAAATTTTTGAGTTCAGGCGGCATGTCTTTACTGGATCAGATTTTTCACAAGTGATCATGTTGTTTCTATAAATCACTACACCAAACCTATGTGGGTTACCACACAGCTAGTAAATCACTGCTACTAAGAAGAGCTTCTGAGCGGGCATCCTAGGAAGGGCTTCATTGATTTCTAATCAGAGCACCCATCTAAAGTGAGCCTCAGTTTCTCACGAAATTGAGCATAAACTTAGTGGTGAGAGGAATGAGTTTCCTTTACAGACAGTCTTTCATTCTGTGTTTGCTGGATGCAGTCATATGGTTTTGGAAAAACTGTGATATTGACAAATAAATTGTGATAAGAAGTTTTAGGGTTGGAAGACAGAAGTGGACAGGTAGATTGTCGAAGGAATTTTAGTTCCATGGAAAGACGAGGCTAAGGTGATTATCTTTTGTCAAATGGCGATAGACAGGTGAGAATGTGTCTTGTGGATCTTAATCTTATATGTTAGTGTTGACAAAAAATTGTGGCCAAATCAACAAGTGAACTATAAGGGCCATATATTTTTCTCTATAAGAATGAAATTTGGGTTGAGCTTGGCACCATAGATTGTGCCCTAAGATATTGGAAACTTTTGAATCAAGGTGGAAAAATTAAGAGCGTAACCAGTTCTAATAAACATGAATCGATAGCCTTTACTGATGTGGTAATTAGGCACTTAAATACATTTGGGTTCATTACAAAGTCCCCTGAGTTACTCGGTAGAAGAGCTGTTTTAGAATTGCAAATGCTAAGAATTGAAGGAGTTAATGTTTCAGAGGAGGAATAGGGTCCCTGAAGTTACAGATAGGCTTACAAGGAAGGAATTATTTTCAGTTTTTGTTACATAGGTGGGTCATTATTCTATAGCTGGAAGGTTTGGGCTCACTTCACGTGAGTGGATTTCTTTCCCTACGAGAAAATACACACTTGTTAGGAGGTATGTCTTCACATAAGTAGATTTTTCAAGAGAGGTCTCGTAGTTCCTATAAGCCAATACATCAAAAGCGCACGTCCTAGCAGTGCACACAGCGAGTAAATCCCTGACGCTCAGAAACTCTTCGAATCGAGCAATGAGTGAAGGGCCTTATCGATCTTAATTTATTTCTAATCTTCCTGGCATCGAACCTTTCATGTGAAGAGTTGCATTTAGCTACATGTTATGAAGATCCTGGAGGTGAGCAGTCCATGTTGATAATCAGTGAGGAAATTGAAAGCGTAAAGCTAGACAATCCTGTCAGAGGAAATTGAAATAGGGAGCTGTAGAGATTAAGATTACGAGACTTTTTGGAATATTGGATGAAATGATCACAAAGTTTGGATTAAGTATCATGGTTTAGGTGGTGCCTACTGAGAAAAGTGAAAGCTGATATTCTGATGAGAGTTAAGAAGAGTTGGTTGGTGAGTAGTGTGCAGGTCCTGTAGTTGATCTAACAGAGTTGCTAAATGAACACCTTATGAGAATTGAGAGAACACTCTATTTAGCCAAAAAGTTGGATACTGAAGTTTCCAGAGAATGTGTGAAGAATGTGTTTTGTGTTGTGATATTTTTCCGTCTACAGATCCTCACTCCTGTGATGCAAAAAGTAGGTGAATTAAGTGAAGTGACACCACCTAGCTATTGATATTACTCATTACAGACAGATAATTTATATCGTTTATTAGTGGTTGACTGTGGTCCAGGTCATTCTGGAAAAGAAAGGAAGCTATTAGGAGGTTTTTCAGAGTGAAATCTTCCTAGAACTGAGCTGCGATCCCGGAGCATAGCTTAGTCGCTGCAGGTCACACGTAGTCGACGGTTGACAGAGGTTTGGTCACGTCTTGTTCTCCCTTGGTTGCACATGGTTGAGGAATAGTCTTCTCTAAGAAAAAAAAATTGTTGCTTGATTTTTTTATATGTTAAAACAAAACCGAGCCTGGTCGCAAGGATTTTGCCTGTAACCATGGAAGACCATAGCTGCGATCACAGTCGCACGTGGTCGTGTATGATTTTTCTAGATCTTACTCTGTGAAAGGACTACTTAAAGAGAGATACTAAAGAAATATCAACTAAGTTGAATAATATCTATTTGGAAAGAGAGCCAGTTGATGAACTATATATCATCGGAGAATGGTATGTTGGAAAGTCCCTTGAAGTTAAAAGTAAAAGTGTGCAAGCTGTGAAGCTGTCTGTGTAGGAGGTAACTAATGATAATGAATTATCTGAAGCAGAATGAAGCACTTTTCTGCACTTACTACGTTATATCAACTGAAGTAGTGTGGATGCCATAATCACAGTGTTGTGGAGAGAGCAACGAGGAATCTGGATCTGAGAAGACCAGGAAACAAACACTTCTTAAAAATAGATATAAATCTGTTTTGATATAAAATTATTATTTTTCGGATTATTTTCATATCATAATATTGTTTATATAAATATTAAGCAATTTCATGTCATTATTATTGAATATTTTCATAATGATACTCTTCTGTAAATTTTAATGTTTGAAATATAGTTTGTTTTTTTCTGAAGACACTGAGGTTGATGGATCTTATCTATTTTCAGACATTATCTTTGCTAGGTAAAAAGCACCTGTGTGCTTATCCTACACTGAGTGATTCATAATGGTATGATGTCAGACAGCAAACTAGATTCCTGCCTGTAATGTCATATAGTGGAAACATATAATTAGGTTTTGATATCAAATAGGGATACGAAAGTTATATTGGGAGACTTCAAGAAAAAATCTGAACTCTCTTACAACGCTGAAGAAATGGATACAAAATGGAAAAAAAACTTCATTACGTGAGATACTTTTTGTTCGTTATATGCCAATTTTACTCTCTTTTTATAATGTCAATATTTTTCTTGTATTTTTAATTATATTGACAGTAATTGTGGAGAATATTCTTCCTTTTTAATTTCTTTGTTGAAACCTGTTTTTGGGGGTATCCTTCGAATGTAAGTCAGGACAATTGAAAAAAAGTTTAATCAAGGGTCATTAATAACTTGACAAAATAATAAACTGGTTCCCTTCCAGAATCTTTCTTCCCAACTTGACCTATTGAAACAACTTCAGCTTTATCATAGTTATATCTAGAAAAATGGTTATTATTGTACTGTATTACAGGGCAATGTAACCTACGGAAAAAACTAAATTTTTCCATAGAAAAAAGTTCCGCTCTCTTCGAAAATGACACTCGTTCCCATCGCAAATGAATAGTTTAAGAAATATATATATATATATATATATATATATATATATATATATATATATATATATATATATATATATATATATATATATATATATATATATATATATATATCCTACAACAATGGGGGACCCCCAGGTGGAACTCGGGGTTTTGGGTGGGGAAAACATACTGGGGAAACGGTATATAATAGTAAAACAATCATTTCCTTCTCTATACATTACCTTCTTGGATGTATAATAAACCGTTGAAAAAATACGGTAATATTGAGCTGCGCAATCTAACATTAGCAATGTTAGCATAACATGCTAACATTAGCAGTATTTTCATTTATTTTTTGTCATTCTACGGGACGGTTGTAGTCGCTCTCGTTTGTTCGTTTTTATATAGCAGGTTTCGACCTTCTGCGCTTATGCTCCTCCTCCACCAATAGGATTTCTTCTTCTCAACCGCCAAATTTAACTATTCAACTTCACCTGCTTTATTCAAGTATATGACTTGATCCAGTACAATTATACCATTTCTTTTATGTAATACCCTCGTATACATATTATGTTTGACCCCACAATTATCCGATACCTTATAAAACTACCTCATTTTATATTCCCCTTAAATATTATTTATCATACACTCCATTTTATCTTGCTATATTACTTTTATACATTTTGTTATTACCTTGTCATGCCCCGATTTCACATAAATACTTGCTCTGGACAAGTTTCCCATTCTAGTTCATTCATGTGTACTCTCTAAACTCCGTTGCTTTTCCGTTAACCAATCACGAACCCATACGTATGGAAAGTTTGCAGAGGGCGGGGCGGTTAATTTTTCCCTACCCCCTTCCCTCATCTCTTCAATTGGTCTCTTCATACCCCTTCCAACAAATCCTTTTCCATGGAAACCTTTGTCCTAGTCAGGTCTTTGTTATTTCATGTGAGTTTTTTTTTTCGTATTTTGCGATGGAAGTTATAGAAAAACTTATAAGCATTTGCTAAATTTCATAGGCAATTTTTTTGATACGTCAACTAATGTTGATAATTTCTTTAAATCACATAATGTAATACCCCAACGTTCACAGTGTCCCAAGTGCCGTTCATAGAAGTTAAGACGTCACAGTCTCAACACCCCGGTGACCCACAAGTTTTGTCGTCCGGGTCATAAAAGTAAGCAATTAATTTCTTTGATTTAAATGTTTTTAGTGTGCGCAGCTCAACATTACCGCTTGCCAGTACAAGTTTGTGACCTGGGAAGGGTGTCCAGGAACTTGCCCCCGGGTAGGGGTTGTGACCTGGGAAGTGGGTCTGGGGGCTTGTCCCTGGCCGGGGTTGTTACCTGGGAACTACTAGGTTAGGTGAGGTGGGTTTGTTAACTTTTGTACCCTATATTTTCCTGTAAAAAAAAAAAAAAAACCTGATTTAACTGGTTTTCACCTTCATTTCATCTGCAACAATAGTAACTAGTTCGGCTACTTGAAGTTAGTTGAACTGGTTGTTCCGTTGGTTTGTGGTTGAAATGAAGGTCAAATTCGGTGAAATCACATCATTTCCTACAGGAAAACACATATTTTCTTTTCGAAATGAGAATCTGTAATACAGTAAAACTCTTCTGAATTTAGGAAGTATGGAGATAGTAACAGAGTAGGAGATTTGGCATTGCTAGTGAGAATAAACATTTATGAGACAGTAGTAGTACCTAGAATATTTGCAAATATTAAGACATGGGGTGTAACAAAAGAAAAAGAAAATGAAAGAACTAGAAAGTAAAAGCACAGAATTATGAAAGGAATGTTTGAAGAGGTTGCTACTACACCTTACTGGGGGGTAATGGCAGAAACAGGAATATGGTGAGTTAAAAATAGAATAGAGTATAAAAAGGTGATGCTATTTCATAACATCTTAACATCAGATGACAAACGGCTAGTTAAGGAGGTTGTGGAAGATCGTTGTTGTTGTTGTTGTTGGGGTATTAAAGCCAACACTTGTTGTTGGCACGGGCCTTTCCCTTGGTTGGCCCGTAGTGTGGAAGATCAAATAAAAGAACCATATGGAAAATGTTGGGGAAAAGCATCATATAAATATGCAATGAATATGATATTAAAATTGAAAAAGTATGAGAGTATAAAAAGCAAGAACTAAAAAAAGAAATAAAAAGTAAAGGGGTAAATAATATTGAAAGAAAATTAGAAGAAAAGCAAGCAGAGATGACCGAACTGAGGTTTGAGAAACGTAATGGTAGAAGAGATTACAAAGGAGAACTTAATACTACTGAGGTCGTAATAGCTATGAAAACCAGGTTAAATGTACTAGAAATTAAAAGAAAATTATAGAAACAGGAATGAAAAGATAGGCTCTCGGGCGTTGTGTAATTTGTATGGAGGCAGAGGATACTAGTGAGCATATTCTTAACTAATGAGTTAAGGAAATTTAGAAATAATAACATAGAAATAGGGAATTTAAAAACCCCAAATAAATAGGCTGCCTGGTATATTGGAAAGGCCCTTGAACTTAGAAGTAAAAGTTTGTAAGCTGTGAAGCTGTCTGTGTAGGAGGTAACTAATGATGATGAACTATTTGCAGAATGAAGCGCTTTGCTGCAGCTACTATGCTTCATCAACTGTAGTAGTGTAATTCCCTTAATCACAGTGCTGTGGGGAGAGCAACGAGGATCCTGGAACTGAGAAAACCACATATAAACACTTCTTAAAAATACATATGAAATTTTTTATGTATGATTATTATTAATCGAATTATTTTCATATTTTAATATTGTTTAGATAAATATTAAGCAATTTTATTCAATTATTATCAAACATTTACATGAAAATTCTTTTCCGCGAATTAAAATCTTTAAAATACAGTGTCATTTCTTATTTCTAGAATAATTCTCAGAATTGACTCCCTACATGTCACCTCTTTATCTTTGGCAGGTAAAAAGCACTGGAGTGCTTTTCCTATATGGTACTAATTATATTGGTAATGATATTGTTCCGCGCCATGTTGGAATCTGCGCCGAGTCCGAATCGGGTTGCACGAAGTTAGAATTCTTACTTTGTGCGGCAAAGTTGGAATGCAGTGTTGGGTTCCCGCGGGTGTTGACGCCTATAAAAAGCACAAGCAGACGACATTAACGTCAAGTACTTGTTTGTCACGACCTTCTGCCAAGCTGCTAACAAGTGTTCAATTGCCAGTTAAGTACTTATTATTATCTAGTCTGGGAATGAATAATAACCGAGTAATTTGCCAAACTTTCTAAATCATTCTTTGATTTGACTTGGTGACAATTTAAACCCTGAAAGAACTTAAACTAGAATAGATTGTTCACTGGCAAAATGAAACATGGATCTACACCGCAAACATATGACTGCTGAATTACATCGTATTTCAGCTGCCAACAGCACCATCATCCTGTCCGCTGAGAAGTATGCAACCATCGTCGACATCCTCAAGCAACCTCAACCACAGGCATCAGACCAAGGCAACAAGGATCTCCCTGGAGATGCAAAGCTCAGGTGGTGGGTCAAGAACAAGCACTTCAAGCTCATCAACCTCCCAGACCTTGGACTGACTAATATACTTGTAGTCACCAAAAAAAAAAGGTTTGTCCATTTACCTTTAAACAATCAAAATATTTTTTCCACATTATTCACCCCTCCCATATTTTATCAAAGTATTTCTTATGAACTTAGACATTATTCTGCCCCTTGTTGTATTTGGATAATGAATCCATGAACATTATCCTGGAAAGATTTGAGACAAAAACATCACAAATAGGGCCTATTGTTCATAGTTATGATCTTTAACCATACTAATGATGAAATGTACCAAGGATGTTTATTTTAATACCTTTTGGGGTTTAAAAGGATTAACTATTGTTTGAATTAAATAGTGTTTACCCCTCTCTTCTTGTGAATCATATCTTTTTTCAACCTCTCCAACTATCATTTGATTTAAATCAAAACTAAACTGAAATGGCTATTCTTAGATATAGGCTTTGTTTTCATATTGTTTTCAAATATTTCTACTGATACCTAGTAGAGATAGAGATTGATTCCAACTTTGTGCAAGGAGATTTTACTTAGTTCACCACATCTAAGCACGCAAACTGACTCTGGTATAAAAATTGGGTTACAAATTAATAATTTAAGAATTGGTGGGCTTTAAGAGCCAGTTAAGGTTCAATGTGACCAACAAAAATTTTAATATTATTTGTGCATTTAAGTACCATATCCCCTATCCTTTCTTGACTTCCCAACATCAAGATGTGGTTATTATTACAACAAAAAATTATTTGTAATTTATGACAATTGATAGTGTGTTAAAGGTGCTTTGAATCATTATAAAATTAACATACACGCTGTTTAAAAAATATCAAATGCATAAAAAATGATATTAGTTAATTAACTACAACACCCTCCCCATTGTTTGTGAATTAGAGGCCGACATTCAACAATTTTAAGTGGCCTAAACAGAGTGACAGATAGGGGTGGCAATTCCATACTGCAATAATTAACACGCCTTGGAAACAAATTAAACACACATAATGACCAGACTTTACATAATGACCTAATCACTGCATATACGACAAGGAGATCACCACATAGAACCTAATACTGTTAACAAACCTATTGCCATATAAGGTAAATGAGTCAGTCGGCGTATTTACGTGAATCTGTTTCACTCCACAGCAACCAAAATACAATTCCAACTTGGTCGCGCGATCTGGGAATCTTCACATTGCGTAGCACCAAGCGAGAATATTCCAACACTGTGCAGATTCTGAGATGGGTTGCAACAGTTATATCTAGAAAAATTATTTAGCTCATTTATATTGTTTTGGAAGTTCATGTGTCACTTATTCAACTGTCAATCTTACATCATCTCTCCTCACGTGTGTATCTCCCGCTTTGGTCCTTTTTTTAGCAGAACTTTGCATGAAAATGGTTAGTGGTTATTGTATAAAACATATAGAATTAGTTGATTCTTAAATTTTATTCATATTGTACAGTACATTGGAACAATAATATAAAATATCGTTTATTGTGAAAGTAAGTTGTGTGTGCGGTGAGCTGTCAGATAGTCATGTCGTCCAAACGAAAACAACGAGAAAACAATACATTTAATGGAACTGGAGGCCTACAAAAGAGACATATTTTGTCCGTGTTTTAGTATTAAGTTGATGATTAGTTTTCAGTTTGATAATAATAATAATAATAATAATAATAATAATAATAATAATAATAATAATAATAATAATAATTATTGATTTCCAATATTTACATTGGGTATTCATAAAATATAAACCGACATTTAGTAAAATCATCTTACAAATAGTTAAAATATTTGTTATTTTATACATACAAAAGTTGTTTTAGGAATCAACAAATCGGTTAAAACTGTGTAATTAAAATAATTCATCAGTAATAAAAGAATATCATAAAATCAAAAAGTATTTACTTAAAATATAGTGAGTAAAAATTACTATTGCCGAATATTGAAATACATTGTCATAGACCTCATAAGTTGTGTTAAAAACAATTCATATACAAATAGTATTAAAATAACACATAGTAATCAAATAAGCATACTAGATTATAAGGAAATCTTAATTTGTAAATAAAAGCCATCTTATCCATAAGTATTATCTAAAACTAATACCAACATCTATAAAAGTACAGTAGTGCCTTCAAAAGCACTTTCAATAAGACAATTTAGCATAACGTTCTTACATTAATCGGAATCATTTAAAATTAGTTTCTTTAAGTGTACATTAAAAGCAGTTATTATCTTGGTTGATGATTCATTCTTAGCTTGTAAGAAATAATGGTTTAAGGCCATGCTTAGTTCCAATATGGTTCCTCAGCCTATTTAGTCCGTTTCATTAACAGAGAGAAAAGTAATAATCAAATTAATGTTGATTTTCCAAAATGTTTATTGGTGTTAAGTTCCCTGTCATGTTGAGAAGCTCTTGTCTTTGATAGGGTTGTGAAGAAGGGCCTACGTTGTCTTTTAAACTTCCAAAAATATATATATTAACCTAAATAGATACTTTCCTGATTGCATAGGCAATAAAGTTTTCAAAAACACAAAGTTTTGATCCTCTCAGAATCTCAAAAAGAAGGAAAAAATATGACCATCAGTTTTACTTTTGAGAAACTGGTTCCAGGACAAGTTCAGTGTAGTTATAATAATTGATATGGACTAATATTCTTAAATAAATTTGACCAAAAATATATAATTTATTGTAACATGATTTTTCTAAAAAATATATTCAAGGATATCGAATATTGTGAGAATAATTCCATAAAGCTAGGAATTTTGAGTTTCATGTCATCATCTATGAGAGGTTAGTCTCCAATCCATTATGGGTTATTAATAAACTGCTCCGTTTTATAAAGCAATTCACTAATTCTATCTTTGAGAGGGAGAACATAAGGTCTCCTCCCATTAATAAGACATGATACATAGGCAATAAGTTCCTCTTCCATCCTTCCTCACTTACTCCTTCCTGAAATACCATCGCTCAAAATTCCCACTAAAGAAATATAGGTGATTGAAAGACCGAGGTTGTCCTTAGGTTAATGTTGGGAAAGGTTCTGACCAAGACGATGAGGAAATGGATTCGAAATTGGAAATGTCCAAACCTGGTAGATTCTTCTGTTCTTTCTTTAACTTTTTCATATATTGTCGGCAATATCATTGTCTTTTTTTTATGCAATTATATCTATTATCAACTCATAGATCAGTGGTTCCAACCTGTGGGTCGGGACCCCAAATGGGGTCTCGACACTAAAACCATGGGGTCGCCGATTGATTTTAAGCTTAATGTTGATTTTATATGAAACACGGTGAAAACCTATTACATTTATATAAATTCTTTACAAGGGGATTAACACATCAGCAACAGTTTTTTTGCATATTAGACGACCAAAATCTTTAATAGAATCTGCTGCATGTTTGCACAATAGGTAACATACCAAAGCATCTATATTTCCTGAATGTTGAAACATTTTGAATGCAATGCTTTCCGAAATCCCTTCAAGAGCATTACATAAATGGTTAGATAACTGAATAGGTTGGGTCATGGTAGGTTAGGCTCCAACAATCTTTCGGTCTCTCAGTTCTTTGACATCACGGACACCTAAAACTCAATATATTACCTATCTTGGAGTGCCTAGAGTTGTTCTTAGGATCATACTATCATGATTCGAGAGAAAATGTTCGCTATATTAATCCACGTTTTCATCATAGTATGAAACTAAATGTAACAGTTCCTTAAGTCACTCAACACAACGTTTGGTTTCTGAGTTGTTATGGTCACGATACCTGTGTCACTCCTCCCACTTATCTAGTGTTATTATACTCGACTTGTAGTGATGCGTGGTTGGTGTTATTTGAGTGATTCTTAACCCTTAAAAATTGAGTGTAAGAAATAGAAAGTACAGCGATGGGAATTCACCGACAAAGTTATTGCAGTTACGAAAAAACCATAGGGTGTGGTATGTTGGGAAGTTTTTGCTCATGATTCAAAGAAGCCAGCTAAACTTCAAAGACATCTTCAAACTAAGCACCCTGATTTGAAAGATAAAAGTATTGACGTTTTTAAAGCAAAAGTTGTTGGTGTCATAAGCCTCCGGCTTGATAGCAGTGGATTGTCTCAAAACAAAAATTTAGCCACCATTGAAGCTTCATACACGGTTGCATCAAGAATAGAGCATGATAAAAAAACACACAATAGCTGAAAATCTTATTTTTTAATGCACCAAAGATATTGTGCGTCTCATGATCGGTTCTTAAGCAGTAAGTAAATTATTGCCTCTATCCGTGTCAAACAATACGATAAAATGAAGGAGAACTGATATGTCCAAGGATATTGTAATTCAAATTATTCAAGAATTAAAAGAAACTCCAGCTGGGCTGTTCAGCATATGGCTTGATGAAACTACTGATGTGACAAACTTTTCACAACTTGTGTATGTTCGTGATCATAAAAAGGAAAAAATACAGAAGATTTCTTGTTTTGTAAGCCTGTGTTAATGTCAACTACTGCTGCTGATTTTTTTTCATCTAATTGATGATTTGTTCAAAGAACATTCAATCGAATATGAGAAATTGTGCGGAGTTTGTATAAAATGCTGGGCTGTAAGTCTGGTTTCCAATCGTTAGTTAAAAAAGTGACTCCAGAAGTAATTGGGACTCTGTGTATGATTCATTGACGAGTATTAGCTACAAAGACGTTACCTGAACCATTCAAAGAAGTGCATAACCGAGTGATTAAAGGCGTGAATGCCGTTAAAATCAAGCCCACTTGCAACATGGCCCTCCAAAGTTTTATGTGAAGAGTTAGCTTCAATGCATGAAGTACTACAGTTTCACACAGAGATAAGGTGACACTCGAAAGGAAAGGAATTGAAGAGATTTTTTTAATTGAGAGAAGAGGTGCCAATATTTCTAGCCTCTCAAAAAGCAAGGGAATATGAATCATTGTTTATGGATGAATTTACGTTGTGCAAAATGACATATCCGTTCGACATTTTTGAGATGCTTAATAGTGATAATACACGATTATAGGTTGAGAAAAGAACGATAATACCTTTGTCTGAAAAGATATCGTCTTTTAAGAACTCTGGATCATAAAAATTAACCACAAGAAATTATGCATGTCCCCAACACTTGCCTAATTTGTTGAAGAAACGGCTAATAGAATTAACATTGATGACTTATATGGCGTGATACAAGCGCATTTGGAAAATCTTACTATTCAAATAAGAAGTTATTTTTCTGGTCAATGTTGCAAATCTTTCTCCCTTACAATCAACCTTTTCAATGCCAGTGTATCTGATGTCCTTGAAGCAGCAGAAGAAGAGTTCATTGACTTAAAAAGCAATTTTGAAGCTAAATCATTGTTCGGTGAACTGCAACTACAAGAGTTTTGGGCAAAAAGTTTAAAAAAATTCCCATTAATATCAGAAATCGCAATAAGGACTTTATTGCCGTTCCCAATAACTTACTTATGTGAAGCAGCATTTTCCCAATTTCGTATCCTAAGAAACAAGTACCGAAATCAATTAAATATGGAAGACAACTTGAAGTGAGCCATATCAACAACAGAGCCCAGGATAGAATTGTTGACTAAAAACTGTAATAGGTTAGTTCATAAATATACTTTACATAACGCTGGAAATTTGCGTTCAAATAATTTTGAATTGATTTCCAATTAATTAATTTCTGTAGCAGATTTGGATTTTTTCATGAACAAATTTAAAATTGATCATGAATTTATGGAATGTATGGTTACTTCACGAAAAAATAATCTATAATTCAATAATCGCAATATATGGCAGTTTGTCGAACAAAAACTGAATGCATATATAAGATATTTTAAGGATTATGGTCGCTTCCTGATTCTTTGTTCCAAGATGGGTCGGCATATTTGAAAGGTTGGGAACCATTGTCATAGATGAAAAGGATTTTGATGAATAGAGGAATCTTCAATTGCGTTTTAAGGGCTCTCATAAATGGCAGAGCCAATGGACAGTGACATTGAATTATCAAGCAAGACAATGCCCTAGAGACTGATCCTATATACATATGATCAGTGCTCGAGCCAACCCCATCCCCCCACGCCTAAGCTAGGAGCAAGGAGGGACAGGTGATGGCTGCAGATGACTCAGCAGATAGACCTATAGGCTCTCCTTAGTTCACAAGGATGATGAGGTTGCAGCGACCGAAGGAATTAGCGAGTTTGAGTAGGACTCGAACCCCAGTCTGGCGGTTACCAGATACCAACATGCCACCACAATTGTTCGTTTGGAATAATTATAAATTACAGAAAATCCTTGTAAAAAGTTTTGGTTATCTGTAATGAATGTTAAATACTGTTTCCCCTAATTTCTATCCCAATTAATGTTAGATTCTTCGGTTCTTCTAATTCATCATCATCATCATCATCATCATCAGCTGAGGTCGACGATAGAAAGAATTTTTCCCCCAAGTTGGAATCATAAGAAAGAGTGACTGAATCACTAAATGGTCTCATTATTCTAACAAAAGGAAAATGGATGGAGCTGAAAGTCTCCTCCATGCTCTGATTAATGGCCACTAATTAATTACTAGTACAATCATTAAATGGGCTCAGAAGGCGCTTGGAGAAAAATAGTCCTAAATAGTTGTTTGATGTCTGTAGGCCTATCTTGGCTGTTAAGTCTGGTATTCAGCTTTTATTTATTGTATTATAAGCATCATATTTTCATTATCTTTATAGGAGTCTTAACTCAGAAAAAACAAACAAAATATGGATAAATATATACCTATATTGTTACCATAAATAAAACAGGCACCCATAGGCCTACTCTCTGTAGCTTATAGGTCTACTGTTTTCCCCTTGTTAGGAAGAGCACATTAAGGGTGTGATGGAAAACAGACGCTGCAGGATGTGGCAGCATGTTTCAAAAACAAGCCCACACCCTGAATCACACCTACTGACAATTGCCTCAACAAAACAAACCTTCCCCTTAAAATACATAAACCAGACTCTTTAACAAAAGGTATAAAACTAAACATTCCCTTAAAACTCTATTTCCTAATAGTCTAGAATATTCTAACAAAAAAGAAAAAAAAGCACCTGCAACCACACTTATAACTATAACCTTAAAACTATTGTAATCACTTAACACTAAAATAAACTGCCTTCAATAAAATCTCAAAATAAATCACAAAATCTTAACACTAACTAAAACCAACAAACAAAAACATTTCAATATATAATATATGTGTGTGGACACCTTTGTCCACAGAGGGCTAACAGTCCCTTAAAGTCCACCTCCACAACTCGATTGGAAAGCCATACTATGGCAACACTGACTCTCATTCAATTCGACTGAATGCACAATCAATCTTTTCATATTAACTTGACATTAGTGTATTTAGATTTCTCATCCAATAAGTCAGCCTACACATCATAAGCATCATCATCTGTAGTAAACAGATCCAGAACAAATTCCAAGTTTGGTGATCAATAGGTCTTTCGTTTCAAAGAGCAGTCAAATGGAAATCATTTAGAACAATCCAGGCCATCAAGTCTATCTTCAATTCAAAAAAATTTTGCTCTCCAAAGGAATAAGTAACTCCAGGGAGGAATCACGGCTCCAAAAATAAATAATCACTTCCAACGCTGGTTGAAATCAAATAAATATATAAATCCAGCGTGCACACACGCACACAACTGCCTCAAGTCGCAGTCAATCAAAAAAAGTATTCGTTCCGAAACATTTACCACTGTCCTAACCTAAATAAAAAGTAAACAAACAGTCAATTATTCCAATAGTCTTTCCTACTATAAACAACCATAACATTAACTACCTCTCTCTCTCTCTCTCTCTCTCTCTCTCTCTCTCTCTCTCTCTCTCTCTCTCTCTCTCTCTCTCAGGATTTGGCAAAAAGCAAAAAATAAAAATAAATGAAAATGGATCCTCCACAAGGAGAGTTCTAGAACTTTCTACAATATACACAGGTATTAGGTAAATATATTAGTGATTGAAGTTCACATTCGCATTGCAACGTGTTACTTTACTTACTAACTTTACTTTGACGACTGCTTTTCCAGTCCCATATAGCTGGGGAACCCAACTCTCTACAAGACCTCCACTGTCGTTTTTACCTTGTTCATTCAGAGTATTTAACGTTTCATATCGCATATTGTTCATTTATTGTTGAATCGTCACTGTCAAAGGACTCATGAAATAAGAAAGTCTTCAGTTTTGCCTTGAAAGCCTAAATGTCTTTAATCATTCGGATGTCTTGTGGGAGCTTATCATATAGTATCGGGGCCGTATATTTAAAGGCTCTGGAGCCTACAGTAGACATATATTTAGGTTCCAGTAGTTTGAAGCCATCTGTAACTATTCTCGTACCGACACGATTTGTTGGCTGGGCAATATGTAGCACTTCTCTTAAGTATTTTGGATGACCGGTTCTGGTAACTTGGTGATCTATTGTACATATTTCAAATTCAATTATTTCTTTTATCAGCAGCCAGTGTAAATCAATTAGTATAGGGGTGATCCTTTCTCTAGGTGGGACACCTTTTATCAGTTTTACTCCTGTGTTTATTATGTTTTGTAATTTCTTAAGTTGCACTTTTGATAAATTGTAACAGATATAGTTGCAGTAGTCAATCCTGGTAATAACACAGTTTATCACAAGTTTCTTTACAGAATTTTCGTCCAGGTACTTTTTTATAAACGCAAGAGTTCTTAGATGATAACCAACAGATTTTATTACATTATTTGTTTGGGCATTTAGAGGCAGGTTACAGTCGATGATTCCACCTATATCTTGAACTTTGCTAGATATGGGCACTGAGTCATTATTTATGTTCATTTGAATATCACCCAAGTTTCTCATACTGATTCTCTTACACACCACTAAGAATTCAGTTTGTTCTCATTTTATTTTAGTTGTTTAAATGTCCCCTATTTTGTAACACTATCAAGGATTAGGTTTAGAGTTTCAGTAGTGTCATCTATATCATTAATGGAGAAGTAAAATTGTGTGCCATATGCAAATAGTTTGAACTTAACGCCAGGCATTTGTAGTATTTTCGATAGACACAGGATAAGATTGGGCCAAGTACACTCCCTGGGGTACCCCTCTGTTTAAGGGTTCATAAAATGAAGAAGAGTTTCCAATTTGTACACAATAACTTTTACCAACTAAGTAGTGTTTTAGGTATTCGAAGGCTGCATCCTCAACGCCGATGAACCATAGACCATTTAGTAGCAGTTCATGCACCACTGTATTAAAATCAGCACTGAGATCGAGCAGTATTAAGATACCACATTTATTTTCATCCGTCATTTCTAGCATATTCACAACAGAGCAGATGGCTCTCTCTGTAGAGAATAGTTTTCACTAAGCAGATTGATTGTCAGGCAAAGCTTCTATTACTTCTAAGTGGCTGACTAGTTGTTCAAGAATTACATATTCAAGCATTTTTGAGACAAAGGATAGATTTGAAATTGGTCTATATGAGCTTAATTCCTGGTAGTCAAGTGCATTTTTCAGAACTGGTGTGACTATAGCCATTTTCTCAGATTTAGGAAACTTACATTCATCAATGCTTGCATTTGCTATTCTCATTATTATTTCAGCTAGACTACAAAAGTCTCTCTCTCCAATTACTTCAGATATTGGCATAGGATCGATCGCTCAGTTTGTTTTCTTTGCTCTCCTGATAATTCTGATGATGTCATCTTGTGTTATGTTGTTAAATCTTATTAATTTTGTCTGTGTGCCTGGCGTATCATTAATCTGATGTTGAGTATTTACAGATGAACTGGTTATAATTACAATTTTGATTTTACAGAATACTTGAAAAGTATTTGCTAGTTCTTGTTCACTGTATCCATCAGGTAGCTTCTTTTCTTTTACATTTCCTATTATGCCATTCAGGAGACGATATAACTTATTTATGTCTGTTGCTGTTTCGAGGATCTTTCTCGTATAGCATTCACTTTTTTTAAGGCAATAAAGGCGAGAGACAATTGTTTTTTCCGCAGGTTCTAAATGGTGCTTATATAAGTACAAACAGTATTCTTGCACCTCTAGGTAAAAGAAATTCCAAAGAAATACTATGGTCTGGCATAAAATATTAAAAACATACAAAAAAAAATTAAATGGCTTTCAATGGTTGTTACAGTCAACTGAAAGGTAAGTAATCACAAGTTAAATCTAATGAGGTAAGTAAATCAACGAGTTACTTAAACACAAATCAGCTAGTTTAAACATCCAATGTTGCA
>NW_027171232.1:60000-115000 GCF_036898095.1 Palaemon carinicauda
TTTGGAAATTTCCAACCCTTAACCCCCAAGGGGTGATTTTTTCCCCAGCACATTTTGCAGTATATTTTCTTTAAATTGCTCTAACAGCCTTAATTTTTGTCATAGAGAGGTCGGGTTGGTCTCATTCTCTTGAAAAATGCCTGAATTTTCTCAAAAATTTATCAAAAAAATGAAAAAAAAAAATTCTTATAGCATTTTTTTGCAAGGACGTACCGGTACGTCCATGGGGGTAAAGGGATGAGTTTTGTGAAACGTACCAGTACGTCCTTTGGGGGTAAAAGGGTTAATTTATTTACCCCTGATGTAGTTATTCGGTTGAATACATTTAATTGAATAGATTTGAATATGAAAGGGATCGAGGTATCTGTGGAAAGAATGGTTTTACTGTTAGTAATTATCTAAGTGGAATGGGGCGGGGTTGAGGGTTAGGTGTTGGAAACCAGAACATCTGCTGTACCATTGAGAAGAACAAAGAGGTCTCTCTCTCTCTCTCTCTCTCTCTCTCTCTCTCTCTCTCTCTCTCTCTCTCTCTCTCAATAAGGAAACATCATTTTCCACTCAAAAAATAAGGCCCAGTACAGACTATGGTTCATGATCTGCACAGTATTGAATAGATGCGTTGAGAAACGACTTTTTCAACAGGAAACCATACCACCAATGTGTTGATGGGCCGGCTCGATTTCTGTTGCAATACTCAGTGTTGCGTCAGCGTTCAGAGTGAAAGGCTGTTCGCTCAATTCGCCAGCGCCAATGGCTTACCTCTGTCTTCTATTGAGTGGACAACAACCAACACTTCATTCTATTTTAATATTAATTTTATTATATAACCCTGGTTAGATACGCTCCTCGGACACCCCTTTTAGGGTATACTCGGACGCGCTCGATCCCGACGCCAAAAAAAATTCTTGTTAAATCTGTTTTTGCAGTAACCTCCTTTTTTCTTTTGCCAAAAAAAAACTTCAATGAATGTTTAAAACAACTGTAAAGATAAATACTACTCATCTGCAGAAAAACTATTTATTATGAATATTTTAAAAAATTAAGTAGAAAAAAGACCTTACATAAAAATTCATAAAAAAAAAGTTTATACATATATACACAAATCCTTTTAGGAATTGATTCTTGAATGTTTAGGACACATCTTGATGTATTTTGGATGAAGTCAGACCCAAGGAGGTGAAGATCTGAAATGAGAAAAAAAGGGTAACTTTTTTTGGCCAAAAAAATTTGTCCAAATTTCATGAATTTTTTTGGGTACCCAAATGAAATAGGAAGTGGATAATTTTTTTAGGGAATAAACATATGTTATCCTAAAATAGAAATATGTAAAAAAATCTTCATTATTTTGTAAATTACATTTATATCAGGGGCCATATCTAAAGGTCATTTTTTGAGTACTTAGAAATTTCGTAAAAAAATACATATATTTAATATATAATATGATATTTATGCAGGTAAAAATATACCAAAATATCACAAATTCTATAGGGAACAAGAATATATATAGATAGGGCAACTTACGCTTCGGATATGTCCACAAAATGGCCGCCAACCACACTGACTCAGACTCCCTAATCTGCCACTTGAAATGTAGGAAGGGTATGTCAATTTTAAGGTGTTATTTACTAATCTAATTATTCTTGGATATGCATAAAAATTGTATGGTGGGTTGCTGGATAATTGTCGATTATTTTGCGACTATAAAATTAAAATTCTGACCCAAAAACATTTTTTTGAAGGGAAATAAAATCGAAAAAAAAATGTAAAACAATATAATATTTTAGCTAAAAAAATTTGATGATATTCAATCAAAAAAGAAGTAAACAAAATTTTCCGACAAATAAAAATCTAGAGGAATCATTACTCTGTGATAGTTCCTTAGTATGTAGTAATTTTGAAAGAAATGGGAAAAAACGAAAAAGTGGCAATCACAGGAAAATCGAACATGTACCTATATATACGCCATATCTGGCTAAAAATAAAGATAGGCATGGGTAGCCAGATCATCTAGAAACACTTTCCAACACTATAAAGATACAAGTTTTGCGACACTACTTGCCAATTCCTTACGGTAACATGACTAAGATAAAAAAAGCAAAACAAATAAAAAGGGGCACTCGCGGAAAAATGGCCAACATTCTAATATACGGCATTTCAGAAAAAGAAAAAAAATTCAGCCACGTACTAGGCAAACCATCAAGGCACATTTTCCGACAAATAAACATCTACATGAATCATTACTCTGTGATAGTTCCTTAGTACGTAGTAATTTTGAAAGAAATGGGAAAAAACGAAAAAATGGCAATCACCGGAAAATCGAACACATACCTATATATACGCCATATCTGGCTAAAAAAAAGATAGGCATGGGTAGCCAGATCATCTAGAAACACTTTCTAACACTATAAAAATATAAGTTTTGCGACACTACTTGCCAATTCCTTACGGTAACATGACTAAGCAAAAAAATGTAAAACAAATAAAAAGGGGCACTCGCGGAAAAATGGCTAACATTCTAATATACGGCATTTCAGAATAAAAAAATTCAGCCACGTGCTAGGCAAACCATCAAGGCACATTTTCCGACAAATAAACATCTAAATGAATCATTACTCTGTGATAGTTCCTTAGTACGTAGTAATTTTGAAAGAAATGGGAAAAAACGAAAAAATGACAATCACAGGAAAATCGAACATGTACCTATATATAGCCATATCTGGCTAAAAAAAAAAGATAGGCATGGGTAGCCAGATCATCTAGAAACACTTTCCAACACTATAAAAATATAAGTTTTGCGACACTACTTGCCAATTCCTTACGGTAACATGACTAAGCAAAAAAATGCAAAACAAATAAAAAGGGGCACTCGCGGAACAATGCCATACATTCTAATATACGGCATCTGAGATAAAAAAAAAGACATGCACGTGTTAGCCCAACCATCAAGGCACACTTTCTAACACTTAAACATGAAAAAAAAATCAATAATAATACGGCAATTCCTTACTACGTAGTAAATTTTTACAAAATATTGAAAAAAAAACAGAAATTTGCAACCGCAGTTAAATACCCAATATACCAATAACTACGTCGTATCTGACAAAAACAAAGTCACGCATGGGTAGCCAGATCATCCAGACACACTTTCCAACACCAAAAAAGCAAAAGTTTTATGACACTATTTCGCAATATCTTACGGAAAAATGACTTGGCAAAAAAATGAAAAAAAATGAAAAAGGGGCACTCGCGGTAAAAGGCCCAACATTCTAATATACGGCATCTCAGATAAAAAAAAAGACATGCACGTGTTAGCCCAACCATCAAGGCACACTTTCTAATACATAAACATGAAAAAAAAAATCAATAATATACGGTAATTCCTTACTACGTATTAAATTTTTACAAATATTGAAAAAAAACAGAAATTGGCAACCGCAGTTAAATACCCAATATACCAATAACTACGTCGTATCTGACAAAAACAAAGTCACGCATGGGTAGCCAGATCATCTAGACACACTTTCCAACACTAAAAAAGCAAAAGTTTTACGACACTATTTGGCAATATCTTACGGAATAATGACTTGGCAAAAAAATGAAAAAAAAATGAAAAAGGGGCAGTCGCGGTAAAATGGTCCTCGTGGTGATGAACGACATTTTAACTAAAAAAAAAATCATGAACATGGTAGCCAAACAATCCACCAAGACTTTCCACAATTGATAACCTATACAAGTTGCACCATTCTACGACAATTTCATAATACGTAATAACTTTGATAATTATGCAAATTACCTTAGAAGGGTAAACTCGGTCGCGCTCGACCCCGGCGCGTCTCAGAAATCGGGGAAGGAGTACAGCTACAGCAATGCACATCTGGACACTACTAGAGCGTGTAGGGGAGACACTTACTGCAGGTCGATCACCCACAAATTCAGTCACGGGGGTGAGTCACGTGAGAAAAACCTCTTTTTTTTGACGCTCGGGGTCGCGGACGACCCACCGTACCTTTCCAGGGTTAAAGTAATAATCATAATAATAAATATTCTATTGATTCTTATATAAATTTTATTAATTTTGATAATAAAGAAACCAAAAAAGTTGCAATATGTACATACTTTATATATTTATATCTTATCTTAGGTCTCTGATTTCACCACACTTATCCAATGAATACCAGTTATATCTGGACTGGAGAGACACCAAAGACATATTGAGAAGAGTTTTTCTTCACTCCTATTCTTTCTTTTGAATTTTGGCTCTCTACTAATACTGTAGCTACCCCTTAATCGTTCCCTTTAACATTAAGATTTCTTCTCTGAAACCTCGGGAGAACTATTTTAAATCAATTAAAGTTGTTGACAGTAGCGTACGTCATGCTCGTGACGTTACAGCGTAGAAAATACCATTCACCTAATTTTCACTATAATGCAACGTGAAAATAACGTGGTGTGTTTTCTGGTTAAGGAAATGATATTGATGAGCCAAAATTTTGCCCAAGGTAAACAACGAAGTAACAGAAAAAGTGTGAATAACCAGAAAAACCTCAACATAATGATAACAGGATAAAAAAAATATTTACTAATTGGAACTAGTGCTCCCACACATATTGTTGTTATTTCAGCCCAATACATCGCAGTGAAAACAGTAAAATATGAATATAAACATAAGTAATGACAAGTTTTTCATACAGCAAGTAGGGAAGTTTGGGATGTGTTTAAGACTTTGCAGTCTACAGATGACACAAGTGAAGCTGCAATTAAGGCTCTTACCATATATTTTGCTCCTCATGTCAATAATTTTTTTTTTGAAAGATACCAGTTTTCAGCGCAGTCTTATCAGAAAGAAAATTGAAGTTTAGATGCATTTGTGACTAGACTAAAGAATTTAGCTGTTTCATGTGAATTTCTAGAGTTAGAAAATTTTATCATAGATCAAGTGATTACACATTGCACATCACAAGAGCTAAGAAAGAAATTATTGTAAGATAAAAAATTAACATTAGAAAAGGTATTGATAACAAGCAGAGCTTTAGAAACATCAAATAGGCAAAGTAACATAATAGGTAGTTCTACAAGTAATAGAATGAAAAATTCTAAAATTAATACAGTAGGTTTAAGTGGAAAACCAATGAGAATCAGAGAAGGAATATGTCAAAGACTAGTCATAGAAAAGTGCCTAACACTAATGTTCATAAATACCAGAATCAGGCCTATACATAGAAACAACAGGAAAAACCCAAGTGTTATAGGTGTGGCAAAACTGATCATCTTGCATACGTAGCAAAGAAATGCCCTGCTACTCGGAAAACAGGCCAGAATTGCAGAAAGATGGGTCATTTTGCAACTGCTTGTAAATTCCCTAAACAGTACACAAAGAAAATAAATACTACAGTTGATACTATTGGTCAAGAGAATAATGCGGAAAATGTTCATGGTAATCAGGTTAGGTCAGATATTGATTTTGCGTTTCGCATTAATTCCGTCAGCAAAGGTGAAAAGAAACATATCATGGTAGAAGTAATCATCAATGGTCAACCAATTTTGATGCAAGTTGACACAGCAGCCGATGTATCAATTATGTCTGAGAAAACGGCTAGAAGCATTCCAAATTTGTCATTAGAAGGTACAAATAGAGTTTTGAAAGGTTAGAATGGTTTTGATATTCAGGTAATAGGTGCTTCGAACATAAAAGTACAGTACAAAGAACAGAAATTAGAGAGAATGCCATTAACAGTAGTAAAAGGCAATGGACAAACTTTGCTAGGTTTAGATTGGCTAGAGTATTTAAAGTTAGATTGGCCAAGTATTTTGAAGGTTACAGGTAGACAAGATGAACACAAAAATGAAATATCTATGGATAATATCATATCAGAGTTTCAAGATGTATTTGAAGATAAAGTAAGTACAGTAAAGAACGCAAAGGCAATTTTAGTTTTGAAGCCTGACAGTTCTCCTAGATTTTGTGCTCCCAGACCAGTACCGTATGCATTGAAAAGTGCAGTTGAAACAGAAATCAGGAGATTAGAAAATGAAGGTTCCTGGGAAAAGGTTACATATTCAGATTGGGCTACACCATTAGTTCCTATTGTGAAGGAAAGTGGACAGGTTAGGAGGTTATGTGGAGATTACAAAGTAACGTTAAATCCACAACTGCAAGTAGCTCAACATCCCTTACTAAACCCGAAAGACATGTTTGCAACTATATCAGGATGCAGTGTTTTTTCTAAATTAGATTTAAGACAAGCATTTCAACAGCTTCCCATGGATGAAACTTCACAAGAATTATGTACAGGAAATACGTCCTTAGGTTTGTTTAGACCAAAGAGATTTCCTTATGGAGTTGCAAGTAGTCCAGCTATATGGCAACAAACTATGGATAAAATTTTTTCAGGAATGCAAGGAGTATTCATTTTTATAGATGATATTTTAATTGCTGGTAAAGACACAAGAGAACATAGAGAAAGATTGCAAACAGTTCTGAAGAAGTTGAAGGAACATAATATTAGAGTAAATGAGAGCAAATGTATTTTAGAAGTTGGTTCAGTGGAATACTTAGGTTTTGTAATAAATGGCAAGGGTATTCACAAAACTAAAGAGAAGATTAAAGCTGTACAATCAACAAAAGTGCCAGAAAATGTTAAGGAATTATAATCATTTCTAGGTTTAGTAACATTTTAAGGGAATTTCATTCAGAATTTGTCTACAATTGCACATCCATTGTATAATCTGTTGAATAAGGGTGTAGAATGGAAGTGGACAAAAGAGTGTCAGGAATCTTTTGAAAGAATCAAGCAGGAAATAACATCACCTACATTCTTAGTACATTATCAGATGGATTTACCAGTTAAATTAGTATGTGATGCATCAAACATAGGTTTAGGTGCAGTATTATCTCATGTAATGCCAGATGGAACAAAAAAACCAATTGTATTCACTTCTAGAGTATTGAACAAGGCAGAAAGGAATTACTCTCAAATAGAAAAGGAAGGTTTAGCATTAGTTTATGGAGTTGAAAAATTCCATATGTATCTTTATGGTAGGAAAAAGTTCACACTTGTTACAGATCATAAACCTTTATTAGCAATATTGGGTCCAAAAGCAAGTTTACCTACGTTGGTAGCTGCAAGACTACAACGTTGGGCAGTTATGTTAGCAGCGTACCACTATGATATAGAATACCGTCCAACATCAAACATGGGTAATGCAGATGCTTTATCCAGATTACCCGTAGACAAAGCTCCAGAGGAGTATGATGACAGTGTTCTGTTAATTTCTGTATATGATGTAGCAATAACTGCAAAAAATGTAGCACACATTACCAAGAGAGACCCAGTACTTAGTAAGGTTTTGGGGAGTTTAATGACAGGTAGGGACTTATGTGGAAAAGAGGAAAATTGTAAACCGTATAAGGATATATGGTATGAACTGAGTGTAACACAAGGAATAGTGATGACAGGTTCAAGGGTAGTTATTCCTAATTCACTGAGAAATAAGGTTTTGTCTGAAATACATGCTGATCACCAAGGTATTGTAAGATCAAAGTCAATTGCGAGAACTTTTGTATGGTGGCCAGGTGTAGATAAAGATGTGGAATCTTATATAAAGAATTGTATGAATTGTGTTATGCAATAGAACAATCCTCAATTTGCTAGAATGTACCCATGGGAGTTACCCAGGTATCCATGGCAAAGAGTGCATATAGATTTTGCAGGTCCTTTTTTAAATTACTTGTTTTTGATAGTAGTAAATGCTTACAGTAAGTGGCCAAAAATTATCCCAATGAAGACAACAACGTCTTACGCCACAATAAAAAAGTTAATGCAAATTTTTTCAACGCACGGTATTCCAGAAAGAATTGTTACAGCTAATGGTCCACAATTTACCTCACAAGAGTTTAAAGAATTTTGTAATGTCAATGGTATAAAGCATACATTTTCAGCTACTAATGGAGAGGCTGAAAGATTTGTCCAAACGTTTAAACACAATATGAAGTGTAGAAAAACAAATTCAGGTAATATATTTTTGCATGTATCAAAATTTTTATTGTCTTATAGAACAACGCCGCACAGCACAACAGGCGTGACACCCTCAAATTTGTTGTATCCAAGTTTGCAAAGCGATTTAGAAGATAAAGGGTATAAACAAGTAGCAAAGCTTCCTAATGTAAGACATTTTATACCTTTGTCTGATGTCATGGTAAGATCGTACAACACTCCAGAAAAGTGGGTACCAGGAGAGATTGTAAGAGAGATAGGAAATTTACATTATGATGTTCGTGTTGATGATAATGTTGTAAAACGTCATGTTGATCAATTACAGCTGTTAAACAGAAAGACAGTAGAGCATGTGAATGTTAGAGATGAGAAACTTAAAGAAGTAGTTAGATCAAATGAGTCAAATATTAACCAAGATGTTCCAACATCAAATGTAGATTCAGAACCAATTCATGTATCAGTACAAGATGAGGTTAAAGTGCTTCCTAATAGGATTACCAGAGAAAAGCCCCCTGAGAGAATAGATTTATGAAGATTTTCACAATGTCAAGTTAAGGGGGAGGAGACTGTTATGTATTATTGTAATAGTGTACTATATTATTTCAAGTGTTACAGGTATTGTGCAACATTGCATCATTTTGCATGAATAAAACATGTTATGCTTTGTACATAAGTGTAATGATTTGTTTTGGTATTAGGATTCAAATATTTGTTGATTACCTCAAAGATAGGATGTAATTCTTTATAGTTTTGTACTGGAGTAGGATTTAAGTCTTCTCAGAGTGATGCTCTTTTGTTTAGCAATGTTTTGGTTTTGTCAGATTGTGTATGACGCTCCACCCACACTTAGGAGTCAGCTGTCAAAGAGCCATGTAGTCACATATATCATTAAAGGTGTATTTTAAGAATACCAACGTCTTATTAAATCCCACCAAGAAAAATTGACGACAAAAGATGGGATCAGCTGAGAAATAATTACTAACAATTCTTCATCTATGTTCCAGGTAATTATTATGGTTAATAGAACTTCCTACGAAAGTCCTACACAACAATACCCCATAATTTGCACCATGCACTAATTTTAGCTAAATCTCTAATAAGGGATTCACCAACCCCAGATATACATTCAGGGGATGGAATTGATGCAAAGAGAGTAGCATCATGAGGAGAATTTTTATCTAAATGGCTGAGTGGGAACTTAGTCCAGGAAAGTCTCCCTACAGCAATTACCCAAAGTTCAACAGGGGAGGATAATGAGCACTTACTCTCGGGACACAAACACCCTGCTAATACTTTACTGCCATAGTTCCCTAACCTTCACTCTTAAATACAAAAGGAGGAAATTTTACTGTCCAGAGGCCGGAGAACTCCACACGTTAAATTGGAAATAATTTATGGCCTACTCTAGCTTTGTCAGGGATAGAGTCATCTCACTCCAAGGCTCTGTTTTGACTCCGTCCCAGTGACCCCAGTGAGATGCTGTACAGGTATCTTACGTTAATGCAATTAGAGACAATAAAAAAAGGGGGAACAGTGGAGTATAAAAGTATAGATTAAAGTTAAATGGGGATCTTCACCTTCAAAGCACTAAGTCAAAGAGCGTACACTCGCTGGTACCAACTTACCTATGTCTAGAGTAGGTTACTCTCAACACCTTGGGTACTTCTGACCCATCCCATACTATAAATTGGTAAAATTCATATAATGGGGTTAAAGATACCAAATTGTGTAATCTATTCCAAATGATTTATTACAGTAAAAAGGGATGGAAATAACTCGATGATTTTAACACAACAAAATTAAAAATTGGAAAAAATATCAGTAACTCAATTATGAGGTTTTCATATGATAAAATGAATAAGTGAATTTACAACACAAAAAAATTGAAAATGTTAAACGGAATTAACTTGTGGATTAACCTTCAAACAGAATAAATAAGAGTCAAAAATTCTGATCAACAATTTGTGCGGTAGGCTGCTGTGAGGTCCCAAAATGTGGTCAATAACTTCAAGCAATTACCAAGATCAAAAAAAAATATGAGTACATTAATTTCCATGCACGCAGCCCGAAAGATGTAATGCTAAAATAATACCTAAACTTAGCTTATGAGAAATAGAAACTTATCTAAAGGGGGAATGGCCATTAGTTGAACTCACAAGATTTTATATGTTGTGGGCGCCCGTGTCCTAAATGTGGCAGTCTTCAGTTTGCTCACTAGGCCTACAGCACTTATTTTGCAGAGTCAATGGTCCCCTCCAACTAGCCCCAAAGACTGGAACCGACGTACAGTAGAATTAGTAGCTTTGCACTGACACTGGTTATCTGCTTGACCTCCTCTACGTAATCTTGGTTAGTTATGGTGTAAGGGGACAGGCTAGTGATGGAGAGTGGGAGCACGAGGTTGACATTGGAGCCTGACTTGGCAGCTCCGTTTAGTACTGTGGCCTGTATGTTTGTGAGGTCGAGTTCAGGTCAGCTGCGTCCTCCTTCCTTCCCAAAAAAAAGCGTATCTTGGTGCGTAGGCCTACGGTCTTGAGGTGCCAACTCTCATTTAGGACAGGCTTGAAATACTTGTGAGGTGAGTTTTAAGCAATACACTTGTTTAAAATACAAGGAGAAATCTTGCAACTCCAGGGGACAAAGATAATCCTAACTCTAAACATCTGGCATACAGAATAAAAAATGAAACTAAAAGGTAATTTAGCAAGTCGAGCTTACGTGTGTGGACAACCATACCTCCTAGACTAGCAGACTTGAGTTGTAGTTAAGAGATTTAAAATACCTAAATACTTAAGGTAGAATAATGAATACAAAAACACATAAGTATTAATCTTGGGACACTCGCTTAAGAAAGACACATTACTCACATTTCTCCCTGTCGTGACGTCACAAACAATAACAAAGTCTACGTATAAACTATGAAGAAGAAAAGTAGTGAAATAAATTCTTCACACCCTGGGGATAAAGGGAGGAAAAAGGAGAAGGGTTAGTGTAGACTAATGCAATATGGGTTATATGTTAGTAAATGAGATGAGTATACTAAATGAATAAAGAATGAATGTGATTAGTTGCGCTATGCTATGTCAGCAATTGGCATTAAGTTGAACCGCAACTGCGTACGAGATAAGTGCAAAGTACGATTTACAAGCGAGAGTCAAACAAAAGTGGTATGATTACAAGTGAAGTAAAACAGAGTTAACTGTGACTTAGTAAAAAATGGTAACTACAACTGCAAGATAAGAGCGGAGGGAAGGACAAATCATAACTTCAGCAGTCCTTCACATGGTTGATGAAGACTATGTAAAGTTACTACAAGATCTCCTGGAATAGGGCTCGTGCACGTTCAGCAGAGGCCCGTGTAGGCCTATCGTGGTGGGGCGCCGCGATGACTACAGGAGACATAGCATCGGCTGTGGTCTCATCATTTCTCTCGGCCAGTTGGTCTCTAGGAGGACAGTCGAGATTTCCGAGAGGAGGGGTGTTAGTAGGTTCCTCCTCACTTGGTTCGGATAGTGTTTGGCCATTTTCGTTAAGCTCCAAAGGTATGAGTCGGTTGACTGGACGTACATACTCTCCATTTGCAGAGCGGACCTTGACTGTTCTGATGTGTCCATCTCGACCTGGGTATACTTCGAGTATACTGGTCAAAGGGTACTCCTCTCGATTGACCTCGTCCAGAATCAACAAGCCTAAATCTCCAACTCTAGGGATGTTTGGGTGGAGGCGACTAGACTTCTGGTGTCGTTCTCGAAAGGAACTGACATAGTCGTACTTCCACCTCTTCAGGAATGTTTGCAGCATGTTGGTCAGCTTCTGGTAATCTTTGCGGAGGATGTCCCCTTCTTGAAAAGTAGGATCAGTCAAGTCAGCCAGGTGGACTTGAGGTGCCAATGAGAGGTTTCGACCATAGAGTAGGTGGCTTGGGGTCAAAGGCGTATCAGTGGGGTCATCCGCATCCAGATATGTTAGAGGCCGATCATTCACCACGCATTCTACTTCTTGGACCAAGGTCACGAACTCATCATACGTAGGGTGGCAACGGTAAGTGGCTTTGCGCAAGTTGAGTTTGGTAAACCCAATCAAGCGCTCGTAAAACCCTCCTTGCCACGGGGCTTGAGGAGTGATGAACTTCCAAGTGAGGTTGTGGGTCCGTTTGAACCCGTCGATAACAGGGTGCTGCATGAGTTCTGTCAAGAGTGTCTGACCAGCTTGAAAGGTTGAGGCATTGTCAGACACAAGGCACTGTGGCATCCCAAATCGGGCAGCGAACCTTCGTATCGCTTGGACTAGTTCCACAACTGTCAAGGAAGTAGTAGTTTCTAAAGCTACCGCCCACGTGGAAGCGCAGGTAAACAGCAGTACGTAGACCACGTCCACATGTGAACGGTGTACCTTGAAGCCAACAGTGTAGTCCAGTCCAGTTACTCTGAAAGGGACCTCAGCATTGAGGCAGTTAGGGTGGACTGGAGCTAACGGTGGTGTTGGGTACGGTTGGCCTTGTACTCTTTTGCAATGTATGCACCATTTGAGAATCTTCTTCACTTGCTGGCGCATTCGGGGAACCCAAAATTCCTTGCGCAAGTGAACTAGAAGAGTGGAGGTGTTACAGTGCAGCAGCACTTCATGTCAATGCTCAACAATAAGTTTCCAGAGAGCACAGTGGGACTCTAGGAGAATGGGGTCCATGTAGCCGGACTCCGGGGGTGCATCACTGAGGCAGGATCGACCTCTTAGAACACCGTTATTGTCAATATAGGGATTCCGTTGTCCGATAAAGGCTCGTTCATCGGACGTCAACAAGGCGGGTTTACCTTGCAATTGTCGTAATATTTTGGGGTAACTGGCCCCCTGTGACACACGAATGATGGCAGTAAGTGGTCTTCGTGGGAACCTGCAGACTAAATGGGGGAATTTGTGCTCGGCCCATCTGCTCGTCAGGCGCAGCAAGGCTGCCTAGCTCCTAACTGCCTCATCAAGAGATGAGAAATGAGCAAATTTTTGAGTTTGCGGTGGCAAAAGTCTGATGGGACAGGCTTTTATCTCCCATTAAGTAGGAATGTGCTTTGGTCCGGGTAAGCTGAGACGTCGATCAGCCAGGCTGGTCCATGAAGCCATAAGTTGGACTTGAGGACGACTTTGGCGGCTACTCCCTGCGACGCCAGGTCGGCGGGATTGCAGGACATGGGGACATGCTTGAAAAGCAACCGATAGTTCAACCTTATACGGTTTATCTCCTCGACCCTATTGAGAACGTATGGGGACGTGCTCTGTCGGCTGTGTACCCATTGCAGGGCCATGGAGGCATCGGAACACACTGTTGTAGAGATGTATGTTTCTGGACGTAATTTTATCAGATACTGGGCTAGTCGGCATCCAAACAGGAGTGCGGTCAACTCAAGCTTGGAAATGGACTGACTCTCATCCAATTCCAGCATACGTTTAGGGGTAACTCGTGCCTTGGCTGTGAGGAGCTGGCATTTACCTTCAATTGTGACCATGTAGCAAGCCACTCCAAAGGCTTGCTTGGAGGCATCTGCAAACACATGTAATGCAGCCTGGTGACCCTGATGTGCATTTCGAGGCACCTTAATGTTCTCGAGATTCATTCAGAGACCTTGAATTTGGTCCCGATTTAGCCGAGGCATTGAATACTATGCGCATTGGTGTAGAGGTGGAACTTCTGAAGACAGGATGATGGGGTAGGTAGTGCATTTGTCCGTCATTATGAGGTTCTAGCTCGACCGGCTCGATAAAGCTCTCCTTTAGGTACTCGTCAAGGATGGCCTGGTACTTGATGAATAACTGAGGGTCCTTAGATTTTTTAAGGGACATCAGCTGGGCAAAAGCCCTACCAAAATTTATCTCTGGTCGGCTATCACTCTTGAAGGGTAGTTGCACAGTGTATCTTCCGTTTGCATACCGTGTAGTACGCTTGAAGAGATCAATGGCTTGTGCCTCAAGGTGGCTGAAGGGTTCATTGCTTATGCCCACAGCATCGAGTTTCCAAAGATTCTCGACGGGGGGCTCTAATCCCACAGGGTCTGTTACGCTGATGCGGTTTAGTGTGAGCGACAGACTATCAACCTCTGGGGGTTCTGTCCCTTCTCGTGACCAATCTGGCCGCTCTCCCCAAACCACATATCCACCTGGTGTACTGAACAAGTTGACACCCTTGATGTTGTGAGTGCGCTTGAGGAGTCGGGGAAGGTAATCGGCTCCGAGGATGATCTCTATGCCAGTGGCATTGTCATCTGGCTGCCTGTCTGCAAGACGTAGACCACTAGCCTCTAGAGTGCAAACTGCATGGGTATATCCAGGCGTCCTTATGTTCTTCCCCACGTTCGGGTTGACAATGGCAACGACCTTATGCTTACGGCGACCAATTTTCAAATTGAACTGTACCAAGTCTGAACATTGGGGTGGTTCGTCCATGTTGAACGAGTTGAGTCGGAACACGATTTTTCCAACAGGATCAAGGTTCAGTGACTTGACTACATTGGGATGAACAAATGTGCGTTGGGCACCACAATCCAGGAAAACTCGGGTGGTGTGTTCAAGTTTTCCATTAATTAGATCGCCAGTGAAGGTAGGTAGAACAGCAGGGTTTATTTCGTTATCCTGGTTGGTTTGTTCAGTCTCACTCGAGGCTATATGATTAAGTTGAACAGAAGGTGGGTCTGCTCTTGGCCCATCAGGTTGGTGACCCACGGTCACGATGTTAGGGCAGAGAGGCAATTTGTGACCACGTTGGCAGTTCTGGCATGAAACATGGGCGGTGCAATCGCGGGCAACATGTTGCGTTGAAAAACATTTAGTGCAACAGCCTAGTTGGTTCAACCGTGTTAATCGACTATTTGAATCAGGGAACCGGGGGCATTTTGTAGATGAGTGACCATTGTGGTCACAAAACACAATTGTACCGAACAGGGTTACCTGCTGGTGGGGGAGCTCTGGCCGGCTCCGGCGCTCGCTTCTGAGTGGGTTTTGCTGGGTTTTGAGGTGGTGTGGATGGTGCCTTCGGCTTAAGAGCATCACTGGTTGTTCTATGGAAGGGCTTAGCCAATTTTGTAGTTGAATTGCTGTTTACTCCAGAGTTAGAAGGTTTAACAGGAAGCCGGTCTTTGCTTGGCTCTGTCAACAGTTTGGCTAGCTCCTTTGTGCGTGCATGTTCGTATAGTCCGTCCTTTAACTCTTGTAAGGACACGGACGTACTATTGTAACGGCGATAAACTGTCTGCAAGAGAGTGGGGTTTAGCTTACTCAGGATGGCATGCTCCAACAGATCTTCGGACAAGGGGGCTTTGGTCACTTGCACGTATTCTTCCTCAGCATTGTTCCACTCCTTCAGAAACCGTCTGAGGTCAGGGCCATCAACCGCTGGGGGTTCATACTAAAGAGCTTCTTATGCAGCAAATGACGGTCAAGATCAGGGGATTCGTACTCCTGGACGAGGTTAGCAATGGTCCTTTCGTACAAACCCTCTGTCCAGATCCTGTTTCCAGCAAGACGCCGGGCTGGTCCTCTTAGGCACCGTAAAAGGATCTTGTACTTATCCGCTGAGGAATATTTGGAGATTCGTGTATGGTTTGACGGAAAAGGCTCCACCAACCCGTCCAACGTTCCCTACGACCTTCAAAGATGGGGGGATCTGGCTCAGAGGCTTGGTTGCCAGTGGACTTATGGAACACAATGCTACTGAAGGCCGTTTCAATTCGTTTTGCACAGTCAACCAGCATCGGGTAATTCGCCACAACGGTCAGATGTTTATAATGAGACCGCCAAAACTGTTTGTATTCATTAAGTTTGTCCCTGATGCCTCCGATATGAACGCTAAAGTGATCCAACCCAGGGGACGTCATGCGTGAAAGATCTACTGGACTTAGGCTAGGGAGGGCCAGATCTGCGTCCTCACATAGAAATTTGAAATTGACCTCCTGTTGCTCAAGCCGTGAGTTAAGTTCCTCCAAGCTGAGAGCTTCAGCCGGAGGTTGTGGAGGGTTACCGAGATTAAGAAGTTGTGAAGACATTTTGGATAAAACCCGTGGATGTGCGGAGTTTGCAAATTCAAAGTTAAATAAATTCTTAAGATTTATGGGTAGGTCTGAGGAATGGAAACACACCCTACTCAAAAGGTTTGGGAAACTTATGCGGCTATGTGTGTACAAGAAGTGACCATGGATTGGTTAAATGCATAATGAAAAAGTGTGGTAAATGGCAACGACAATTTACAACTATACAGTATAGGCTAGCACAAAAATGACAAAAGCAAATAGAATTTAGATAGTCGCAAAAAATTACGCAACGTGACTAGTAGCACATGGAAATCGCATAAATATTCAAACACCACTCGCTCTAAGGCTAAACTTGAAATTACCTCATGCAAAAGATAACTAAATCTCACTCACAACAGAGGACATTACATAAAGCTTTCCTCACACAGAGGTTAAACGCAAAAGTTTCTCACAAAAAGGACAAAAGTGCAAAATTACGCTAAAACTGAGGGTAAAATTATCGACGCACTTGTTGAGTGATAATCACAAGTAAAATAAGATACGCTACACATGGGTAAGACGACCATTAACAAATTTTTAAGTGTCTACGTGAAATTGTAGACCAAGGACATGGGGTTAAGCTTACAAGAGGTGTTAGTAAGAAAATTACAGCACTTGCACAAAGGATGGTAAACCGAGGTACAAAAATTATGGAAAAGTAGATTGGCAAATTAAGTCGAACAGAGCAAAATGAAAGGTGCTCGCCTGGAGCAGTAAACAATGAAGTCTGAACAACGAAAGTGATATATACCTTAGTTCCAGTGTCTCGGAGCTTTCTGGTTAAATGCCAAAATTAGATGAACAGATCATATGAACCGACGGGCATAGAACTTTGCAAGTTAATAGTAAAACATGCAGCATGCAACCTAAATCGGTGACCTGAACATAAATAAAGTTTTGTCGTCTCAGAACTCATAAATAAACCTGGTTACACTGTCTTCCTTAACCCTGGATAGGTACGCTCCTCGGACACCCCTTTAAGAGTATACTCGGACGTGCGCGACCCCGACGCCAAAAAAAATTCTTGAAAAATCAGTTTTTGCAGTAACCTCCTTTTTTCTTTTGCCAAAAAAAACTTCAATGAATGCTTAAAACAACTGTAAAGATAAATACTACTCATCTGCAGAAAAACTATTTACTATAAATATTTCAAAAAAATTAAGTAGAAAAAAAAGACCTTACATAAAAATTCATAAAAAAAAGTTTATATATATATACACAAATCCTTTTAGGAATTGATTCTTGAATGTTTAGGACACATCTTGATGTATTTTGGATGAAGTCAGACCCATGGAGGTGAAGATCTGAAATGAGAAAAAAAGGGTAACTTTTTTTGGCCAAAAAAATTTGTCCAAATTTCATGAATTTTTTTGGGTACCCAAAAGAAATAGGAAGTGGCTAAATCTTTTGGGAATAAACATATGTTATCCTAAAAAAGAAATATGTAAAAAAATCTTCATTTTTTTGTAAATTACATTTATATCAGGTGCCATATCTAAAGGTCATTTTTTGAGTACTTAGAAATTTCGTAAAAAAATACATATATTTAATATATAATATGATATTTATGCAGGTAAAAATATACCAAAATATCACAAATTCTATAGGGAACAAGAATATATATAGATAGGGCAACTTACTCTTCGGATATGTCCACAAAATGGCCGCCAACCACACTGACTCAGACTCCCTAATCTGCCACTTGAAATGTAGGAAGGGTATGTCAATTTCAAGGTGTTATTTACTAATCTAATTATTCTTGGATATGCATAAAAATTGTATGGTGGGTTGCTGGATAATTGTCGATTATTTTACGACTATAAAATTAAAATTCTGACCCCAAAAATGTTTTTTGAAGGGAAATAAAATCGAAAAAAAAATGTAAAACAATATAATATTTTAGCTAAAAAAATTTGATGATATTCAATCAAAAAAGAAGTAAACAAAATTTTCCGACAAATAAACATCTAGAGGAGTCATTACTCTGTGATAGTTCCTTAGTACGTAGTAATTTTGAAAGAAATGGGAAAAAACGAAAAAGTGGCAATCGCAGGAAAATCGAACACATACCTATATATACGCCATATCTGGCTAAAAATAAAGATAGGCATGGGTAGCCAGATCATCTAGAAACACTTTCCAACATTATAAAAATACAAGTTTTGAGACACTACTTGCCAATTCCTTACTGTAACATGGCTAAGCAAAAAAATGCAAAACAAATAAAAAGGGGCACTCGCGGAAAAATGGCCAACATTCTAATATACGGCATTTCAGAAAAAAAAATTTCAGCCACGTACTAGGCAAACCATCAAGGCACATTTTCCGACAAATAAACATCTAAATGAATCATTATTCTGTGATAGTTCCTTAGTACGTAGTAATTTTGAAAGAAATGGGAAAAAACGAAAAAATGGCAATCATCGGAAAATCGAACAGATACCTATATATACGCCATATCTGGCTAAAAAAAAGATAGGCATGGGTAGCCAGATCATCTAGAAACACTTTCCAACACTAAAAAAATATAAGTTTTGCGACACTACTTGCCAATTCCTTACGGTAACATGACTAAGCAAAAAAAAGCAAAACAAATAAAAAGGGGCACTCGCTTAAAAATGGCTAACATTCTAATATACGGCATTTCAGAAAAAAAAAAATTCAGCCACGTGCTAGGCAATCCATCAAGGCACATTTTCCGACAAATAAACATCTAAATGAATCATTATTCTGTGATAGTTCCTTAGTACCTAGTAATTTTGAAAGAAATGGGAAAAAACGAAAAAATGGCAATCACCGGAAAATCGAACACATACCTATAAATACGCCATATCTGGCTAAAAAAAAAGATAGGCATGGGTAGCCAGATCATCTAGAAACACTTTCCAACACTAAAAATATAAGTTTTGCGACACTTCTTGCCAATTCCTTACGGTAACATGACTAAGTAAAAAAATGAAAAACAAATAAAAAGGGGCACTCGCGGAAAAATGGCCAACATTTTATCATACGCATTTCAGAAAAAAAAATTTCAGCCACGTGCTAGGCAAACCATCAAGGCACATTTCCCGACAAATAAACATCTAAATGAATCATTACTCTGTGATAGTTCCTTAGTACGTAGTAATTTTGAAAGAAATGGGAAAAAACGAAAAAATGGCAATCACAGGAAAATCAAACACATACCTATATATACGCCATATCTGGCTAAAAAAAATAGGCATGGGTAGCCAGATCATCTAGAAACACTTTCCAACACTTTAAAAATATAAGTTTTGCGACACTACTTGCCAATTCCTTACGGCAACATGACTAAGCAAAAAAATGCAAAACAAATAAAAAGGGGCACTCGCAGAAAAATGCCCAACATTCTAATATACAGCATCTCAGATAAAAAAAAAGACATGCACGTGTTAGCCCAACCATCAAGGCACACTTTCTAACACATAAACATGAAAAAAAAATCAATAATATACGGCAATTCCTTACTACGTAGTAAATTTTTACAAATTTTGAAAAAAACAGAAATTGGCAACCGCAGTTAAATACCCAATATACCAATAACTACGTCGTATCTGACAAAAACAAAGTCACGCATGGGTAGCCAGATCATCTAGACACACTTTCCAACACTAAAAAAGCAAAAGTTTTACGACACTATTTGGCAATATCTTACGGAACAATGACTTTGCAAAAAAAATGAAAAAAAATGAAAAAGGGGCACTCGCGGTAAAATGCCCAACATTCTAATATACGGCATCTCAGATAAAAAAAAAGACATGCACGTGTTAGCCCAACCATCAAGGCACACTTTCTAACACATAAACATGAAAAAAAAATCAATAATATACGGCAATTCCTTACTACGTAGTAAATTTTTACAAATATTGAAAAAAAAAAACAGAAATTGGCAACCGCAGTTAAATACCCAATATACCAATAACTACGTCGTATCTGACAAAAACAAAGTCACGCATGGGTAGCAAGATCATCTAGACACACTTTCCAACACTAAAAAAGCAAAAGTTTTACGACACTATTTGGCAATATCTTACGGAAAAATGACTTGTCAAAAAAAATGAAAAAAGATGAAAAAGAGGCACTCGCGGTAAAATGGTCCTCGTGGTGATGAACGACATTTTAACTAAAAAAAAAATCATGAACATGGTAGCCAAACAATCCACCAAGACTTTCCACAACTGATAACCTATACAAGTTGCACCATTCTACGACAATTTCATAATACGTAATAACTTTGATAATTATGCAAATTACCTTAGAAGGGTAAACTCGGTCGCGCTCGACCCCGACGCGTCTCAGAAATCGGGGAAGGAGTACAGCTACAGCAATGCACATCTGGACACTACTAGAGCGTGTAGGCGAGACACCTACTGCAGGTCGATCACCCACAAATTCAGTCACGGGGGTGAGTCACGTGAGAAAAACCTCTTTTTTTTGACGCTCGGGGTCGCGGACTACCCACCGTACCGTTCCAGGGTTAATCGTGTGTCAAATACTGTAAAATTACAAAACTCTTCTCTCGTTCCATCTCAAGTCTAGGCATTACACTTTCTACAATGTGGCTGGTGCATGTGGGCAAGTGTGGTATAGCGAGGTATTTATTGCTTAATCAAGCTATGTTACGTTAATTAAATGATCCAAAAGTCAATGGTGAGAAATCCGGTTTGAAGGACCACTCGTGTGGAGAATTTTTATCTAAATGGCTGAGTGGGAACCTAATCCAGGAAAGTCTCCCTACAGCAATTACCCAAAGTTCAACAGGGGAGGATAATGAGCACTTACTCTCGGGACACAAACACCCTGCTAATACTTTACTGCCATAGTTCACTAACCGTCACTCTTAAATACAAAAGGAGGAAATTTTACTGTCCAGAGGCCGGAGAACTCCACACGTTAAATTGGAAATAATTTATGGCCTACTCTAGCTTTGTCAGGGCTAGAGTCATCTCACTCCAAGGCTCTGTTTCGACTCCGTCCCAGTGACCCCAGTGAGATGCTGTACAGGTATCTTACGTTAATGCAATTAGAGACAATAAAAAAAAGGGGGAACAGTGGAGTATAAAAGTATAGATTAAAGTTAAATGGGGATCTTCACCTTCAAAGAACTAAGTTAAAGAGCGTACACTTGCTGGTAGTAACTTACCTATATCTAGAGTAGGTTACTCTCAACACCTTGGGTACTTCTGACCCATCCCATACTATAAATTGGTAAAATTCATATAATGGGGTTAAAGATACCAAATTGTGAAATATATTCCAAATGATTTATTACAGTAAAAAGGGATGGAAATAACTCGATGATTTTAACACAACAAAATTGAAAATTGGAAAAAATATCAGTAACTCAATTATGAGTTTTTCATATGATAAAATGAATAAGTGAATTTACAACACAAAAAAAATGAAAACGTTAAACGGAATTAACTTGTGGATTAACCTTCAAACAGAATAAATAAGAGTCAAAAAATCCGATCAACAATTTGTGCGGTAGGCTGATGTGAGGTCCCAACATGTGGTCAGTAACCTCAAGCAATTACCAAGATCAAAAAAAAATATGAGTACATTAATTTCCATGCACGCAGCCGAAAGATGTAATGCCAAAATAATACCTAAACTTAGCTTATGAGAAATAGAAACTTATCTAAAGGGGGAATGGCCATTAGTTGAACTCACAAGATTTTATATGTTGTGGGCGCCCGTGTCCTAAATGTGGCAGTCTTCAGTTTGCTCACTAGGCCTACAGCACTTATTTTGCAGAGTCAACGGTCCCCTCCAACTAGCCCTAAAAACTGGAACCGACGCACAGTAGAATTAGTAGCTTTGCACTGACACTGGTTATCTGCTTGACCTCCTCTATGTAATCTTGGTTAGTTATGGTGTAAGGGGATAGGCTAGTGATGGAGAGTGGGAGCACGAGGTTGACATTGGAGCCTGACTTGGCAGCTCCGTTTAGTACCGTGGCCTGTATGTTTGTGAGGTCAAGTTCAGGTCAGCTGCGTCCTCCTTCCTTCCAAAAAAAAAGCGTATCTTGGTGCGTAGGCCTACGGTCTTGAGGTGCCAACTCTCATTTAGGACAGGCTTGAAATACTTGTGAGGTGAGTTTTAAGCAATACACTTGTTTAAAATACAAGGAGAAATCTTGCAACTCCAGGGGACAAAGATAATCCTAACTCTAAACATCTGGCATACAGAATAAAAAATGAAACTAAAAGGTAATTTAGCAAGTCGAGCTTACGTGTGTGGACAACCATACCTCCTAGACTAGCAGACTTGAGTTGTAGTTAAGAGATTTAAAATACCTAAATACTTAAGGTAGAATAATGAATACAAAAAAACGGATTCTGAGCGAAGCGAAAAATCTATTTTTGGGTGAGATGGCCATGTCGTCCTGATGGAAGTTCCTATAGGGTAGCTTCCTAGGGTATATTACAACTACGGCAATATTCCCAGAGAATTTACCTTAAGGTACCCAGAATTCTAACTCCTGGAGCGAATATCCCTAATGAAAGTACCAGGGATATCGCGAAATATCAGAGGACGTATTCTTGACACGCCACATGGCAATCTGCACCCCGAACAGAGATAACACTTCGAAGGGGTCAATTGGCAAGAAAACGAAAACGAGAAAGAAAAAGGAGAGCCGTTCGCAAGGCTCTCTCTTCTCCCGTTTCGTAAGCGTGCATTGCGCCGATTCTGGCGCCATCTGTATTCCTTGTAGCAATACACGAGGTGCTACAGATACTGTATGTAGGGAGAGGTCCTACACCCCTTTCATAGAAAGGGAAGGGCGGGTCCATCAGGACGACATGGCCATCTCACCCAAAAATAGATTTTTCGCTTCGCTCAAAATCCGTTTTTTGGGCTCAAGCCATGTCGTCCTGATGGAAGTATACCAGAGCATTACTGTATCTGTGGATTCTCAGAACATGCCGTACTCCCCGGAGGTATTTCCCCGGTCGACTAGACCTAGAGACCTAAGATGTTACCGTTATACATCTTTTCAACTAACCATAAACCATGATAGAGCTTCCTGCCCCCTACAGAGAAGAGTCCTACTAGACTCTGGAAAAGTCTCGAAGATTACATATACCTATGTATGAATACCAGGCAAGCCAATATAGTGGTCTCACCCTATATTAAGTAAAGCATAGTTTGTAAAGAACCACTGCGTCAATATGAAATATCGACCAGTTCTCCGCTCAATACTTGTATTGGGCAAAGGTTTATATCCGCATAGGAGGAAACTTGTAAATCCGCCACCGTCCCCTTATGGGATGGAGTCCTCCCGCTAAGGGAAAGCATAAATCAATGCAACTTTAGCTTGCATAAAGGAACAATCTATTAGAATTATCCCAGATAATTATACATAGAATGAATGCTCAATTATACCAATAAATTGACAGGTGAAGGAGACGCAAGGTTCTCAAGAACAAGTTTATTGACTGGCAATAAATAGACAGGTTAACAACAATTATATATATATATATATATATATATATATATATATATATATATATATATATATATATATATATATATATATATATATATATATATATATATATATATATATATATATATATATATATATATATATATATAGAGGAGGATAACCAAAACTTTAAGTATAAGTATGATAGTAAACAGAAACTTGTTTATCTGAAAGAAAAACATTAGTGCCACTTTTAACATACCGAGGTATCAAAGTCATAAAAGTCTGTATTACTAATCAGTCACATTAGCGTTAGAAAAGCTTGGCACACATGTCTGCACTTATGCTAGGTTCACCTTTGGAAGTGGAACAGTCAACGTAGGCAACTAGGTGCCCTCACTTAGTTTGTAGCACAGTATGTAACTACACACTCACCCTGGAATTAATCGTCCCAATTAAAACCACTGTTCCTCGCAGAGTTAAACAGCAGGGTTAACGACTCAACCCACTGCTACCACAGATCTCTTTAGTTGCTCCACTTGCTTCGCATAGTGATGAAAGAACACTCTGGAAGACTTCCAGCCAGTGTATGAACGAAGATGTTCAAAATCCATACAATTAAAGAAATTTAAGGATGAGGCAACTTTCCTCGGATCGTGACCTGCGGGTGTACTGTCTGGATCCGCTCTGCGAATAAAATATGTGATTTTCGCCCTAAGTTGTTTCAGTGATAAATTTGAGCCTGATGTTTCTCCCCTGAATAGTTGACCACCCTTGAAGTCTGAAGTTCTACGAAGATAGACCTTTAGGCATTTTACTGGACATAGAGATGCATCTTCTTTCAGAGGGCAGATTCTCCAGGGACCCCACCTGTTGGTGGGTAACTCGTTCTTGGCGAGAAACGTAGGATCCGGAAACAGGTTCAGTTCTCCCCCATCCAGGAACTGAACACGACCTTCCTCTCTCGAGAGGGCTACAATCTTACTAACCCTGGCCCCGGACGCGAGTGCAAATAGGAAAATAACTTTTTGGGTCAAATCCTTTAACGCACACTCCTCATTGTTCAACAGTGAAGCGAAATGAAGAACTTTATCTAAAGACCATGAAATGGGCTTTGGAGGTGCTGAAGGTCTGAGCCTAGCGCAGGCTTTCGGAACTTTATTAAAGATCTCGTTAGCGAGGTCGACCTGGAAGGCATATAGAATGGGTCTTGTCAAAGCAGACTTACACGTTGAAATCGTGTTAGCTGCCAACCTTTGACCATGGAGGTGGATGAAAAAAGATAAGCAGAAGTCCGTCGAGATCTCCTGCGGATTCTTCGCCTTGACAAAGGCCACCCATTTTCTCCAAGATGACTCATATTGCCTTCTAGTAGATTTGCACTTATATTCCTCTAGGAAGTCTATGCTGGCTTTCGAAATCCCGAAACGCTTTCTCACCGCTAGGGAGAGAAAATCATGAGCTGCAGGATCCGGGTTTTCTGTAATGAAGTGCAAACAGTCGACTTCTGGACTCGCTGGGTCAGAACTGGATCTGGTAGTGGTAGAAACTTCAACCGTAGTTCCAATGCCAGGGGGAACCACACGCTGTTCGGCCACTTGTGGGCCACTATTGCCGCTACTCCCTTGAAGGATCTCAGTTTGTTGAGGACCCTCAACAGAAGGTTGTGAGGAGGGAACAGATAAATCCTGGACCATCTGTTCCAGTCGAGGGACATCGCGTCCACTGCTTCCGCCAAGGGGTCCTCGTACGGGGACACGTACAGAAGCATTCTTGTTGTCTTTCGTCGCAAAGAGGTCTATCTGCAGTTCTGGGACTTGACTCAATATGAAGGAGAACGATCCTGCGTCTAGGGACCATTCCGACTCTATCGGTGTGAACCTGGATAGAGCGTCCGCTGTCACATTGCGGACTCCTTGAAGGTGAACTGCCGACAGGTACCACTTCCTCTTTTCCGCCAATCGGAAGATGGCCAACATCAACTGGTTGAGAGGTGGCGACCTTGATCCTTGTCGATTCAAGCATCTCACAACTACCTCGCTGTCCAGCACCAACCTTATGTGGATCGAGTGACGCGGGGAGACTTTCTTTAAGGTAAGGAGCACTGCCATAGCTTCTAGAAAGTTTATGTGAAAGGTCTTGAATAGATTGGACCAAGTCCCTTGGGCCTTTTTCCGATGAGAGTGACCTCCCCACTCCTCCATCGAGGCATCTGTGTGAATTGTCACCGACGGGGGAGGTGGTTGAAGAAGTACCAACTTCTTTAGATGTCTGGCTTGGAACCAAGGCCTGAGAAGAGTACGTAGACGAAGCGGAACTGGTCTTCTCAGATCTCTTCGCGCGTTTGATGCATAACTTCTCCAAACTCCGTTTGCATCCTTTAGCTGTGCTCTTAGCACCGGGTCTGTTACCGAAGCAAACTGGAGAGAACCCAGTACTCTCTCCTGTTCGCGTCTTGATATCCTTTCGAAATCTAGAAGTCTCTTGACAGAACCAGCTATCTCCTTCCTTTTCTTCGCCGGGATGGAGAATTGGTGTGACATTAGGTCCCAGTGGATTCCCAACCACTGGAACTTTTGAGATGGAGAAAGTCGAGACTTTTTTCTGTTGATCTTGAAGCCTAGATACTCTAGGAACTGGATCACCTGCAGGGAAGCTTGCAAGCATTCTGTCTTGGATGCTGCCCACACCAGCCAGTCGTCCAGGTAGGCTACTACCTGAATTCCCTTTAGGCGTAATTGTTTGAGAGCTACGCTCGCAAGCTTCGTGAAAATCCTTGGGGCTATATTTAGCCCGAATGGCATGGCTATGAAGGCGTATAGTCTTCGTTGTAGCTTGAACCCTAGGTAGGGGGAGAGTCGACGATTGATTGGAACGTACCAATAGGCGTCTGACAAATCTATGGAGACGGTAAATGCCCTCTTGGGCAGTAAGGTCCTTATATGTTGCAGTGTTAGCATCTTGAACTTGCAGTTCACTATGAACTTGTTGAGTGGCGACAAGTCCAGAATGACTCTGAGTTTTCCCGAGTCCTTCTTGGAAACACAAAACAGCCTCCCTTGGAATTTGATGGACTTTATCCTTCGGATCACTTTTTTTTCCAACAGATCTTGGATGTACTCCTCCAGAACGGGGGTGGAGTGTTGGAAAAACCGAGGGCACGGGGGTGGAGTGCTGTACCAGCTCCAGCCCAGTCCATTCTTGAGTAGGCTGTGGGCCCAGGGATCGAAGGTCCACCGATCCCGAAAATTCTGAAGTCTCCCTCCTACCGGTATCATCTCACTTGGAGTGTTGCCCTAAGGTCTTGCCTCCTTGACCGCGACCACCCGTGAATCTCCTTCCCCTTGAGGGGCGCCTAGACGAGCCTCTGGCTGCTCCTCTAGGCATTGCTCGAAAGGAAGTTGACTGCCCTTCGAACGATGGGTTGAATGCCGGGGACTGTGTCGACACGGCCTGGGGTACCCACTGGAATGTGGTCGGGGTTTGTGCCACCATCTGGGGCACTGAAGGCATCGGCAATTGCTGTTGCTGTTGCTGTCTAAATGGCTTGGCTGTCCGAGATGGTAGCCTAGTCCTCTTAGTCTTCCTCTTTGGTTGGGGACCCTCATCTGGGGAATACTTTCTCTTGATAGACAGGCCCAACTTCTGGAGAAGGTTTCTATTCTCCGTGGCGGCCTTATCAACAACTTCTTTGACCAATTCGCTAGGGAAAAGGTCTTTGCCCCAAATGTTGGAGGAGATTAGTTTCCTTGGCTCGTGCCTCACCGTAGCCGAGGTGAACACGAACTCCCTACAAGCTCTCCTCGCCCTGACGAAGCTGTAAAGATCCTTCATCACTGTGGCCAGATGAGTCTTGGCCACTACCATGAACATTTCATGGACCTTGGGGTCACTTGCCATCGTCTCAAGAGTGGTCTGAAGAGACATTGAGGCAGCCAGTCTTTCTTTTGTCTCGAGCTTTCTCCGCAAAAGAAAGTCAGACAGCTTAGGGAGGTTCTCACCGAACTGACGTCCGGCAATATCAGCCTCCAACTTCCCGACTGAGAAGGTAAGATGAATGTCCTTCCAGTCCTTGTGGTCCATAGGTAGGGCCAGCGACAAGGGTTTACACTCCTCCAAGGAGGGGCAAGGCTTGCCGGCCTCGACTGCTTTTAACACAGCCGCAAACCCTTTCTGCAAAAAGGGGAAGGCTCTAGCAGGAGAGGACACAAAGGAAGGGAGCTTCTTACTCAATGCAGCCACCTTTGAGTTCGTGAAGCCCCTCTCTTTCATCGAAGATGAAAGCAAAGCTTGAGCCTTAGCATGGTCCATCACTATGACCTCCTTCGGCTCTGTCTCCTCCTTTGAAGCTGGTTCCTTCCTCAACCGGACATAACAGTCCGGATATGACCCTTTGCTGGGCCAGAATTCCACCTCTTCTAGGGGAACTGAACCCAACTTATCCGACATGACGATCTTCCCAATCGTCATCGGCATGTGCTCAGCATATCTCCATGGGTTAGCATCTAAGCACAAGGGAAGGTCTTTCACATTGAGCCTTTTCTGGGGCCCACGTGATGCTGCAAGTTTCTGCATCTGCAGTTCCATTGCTGCCGCCTTCACATTATTCTCCTTCTGCATTTGTTGGATCATTCCAACAATGGAGGAGAGGGCCTGTCCCAGCTCTACTGGGAGAGCGGACGATGTTGAGGGAATAGGTTCAGGGATCTGAACCGGAGCAGCCGACACCTCGTCGGCCTCTTCCTCTACAATGTCTGGGGCTTGATCTTCATCCTGGCCTTCTGCCAGGAGGTCGTCCTCCAGACGCTCGGACACGTCTGACATCCTGTCGTCCAACTGGATGTCTTGCAAGGCGACCGCGACTTCAGCATCCACCGGGATCTGAACTAGCGGGATCTCCTCTTGAGGCTGGGGAATCACTGCATCAGCTGATGCGCTAGGGAAAAGGTAAGCCCTCATCTTCTCACTTGGAAGATAAGGTCCAGAGGTGTTCTTCTGGAAGACCCTTACCCAGGTACGAAGCTTCTCCCTTGCTATATCCCTTGATTCCGCCGTCCTAGGGGAATCAAAAGCCTCAGTAATCAGGTTAGAGCACACGGTACATACCTGAGGGTCCCAATACCAGAGATCACCCTTGGAGACAGCGCATGCTGCGTGCCTCCTACATAACTCATGTCCGCAGAAGTTCTTACTGCGGACGTTGCAGAAAGCACTTCCGCACTTCGGACGGTTCTCCTGTAAAGAGAAGAAATTTCCATGAGTATCAAGTGAACTACGTATCACTGGATATGCACAGTTTAGCATAACAAATCAGAAGGGAAAGACACACACTTGTGTTTCCCGCACAACCAATTGTTGCAGCCTTCCAGATAATAAAATCGTATAGTTAATCTGTCCTAGAGTAACCAATGACAAATTTCCAGAGGAAACAGGTGGAGCTCACACCTAAGATATGATTTTAAAATACCGGATAATAGACAAGAAAGAACTCACTTTCTTATCTGTAAGGCAACACCAAAGGGCTGTGCAAGACAACACAAAAGTGTTAGAACACACAGTGTTGTACCAATACTATACTATAGTTTTCTCCCTACAGTATATGCCATACTGAAGAATACTGGTACAGTATAGAAGGTAATGCGCCGGCCGGCACACACCATAACTAGCTTTAAAGTATACTACTTAACAGCTATAAGGCGGCAGAACGCTGGTTCAAATGCATGTGCCGGCTGGCAGTAACTGCCGGCCGGCAAACCAGAGAACTCCGACTGTCCGACTGCCGGCCACATAGGCCGGCAGCCGGCTAGGGTACAACAGTAGAAGAAAACAGAATGGATGCCGGGATAAGAGAGTGTACTACCTCAAAGCCCGGCAATCCGAAAGAGTGCATACAAGGAAGGGGAGAATCTAATTCAGGCTTCCTGACCAATGTCGTCTGGCTCTACAGACAGACATGGATGAGGGACCAAGGGAGGTCCGGGCAGCACTCTAAGGAGAAGACCTTTGTCGGCCGGCACACTCTGCCGGCCGGCAAGGGACTGAGTCAATTCCACATCCTAACCTATACTAGGTCCAGATGTAGAATGACGTACAGTACTGTAACGGCTAGGCCATTACAGAGATAGAGGGGGAAGGGACAAAGAGGGTCCTACCAACCTTGCTTTAGTAAAGAATCACCCGCAGACAAGAAAACTCATCTTAGCCTAAGGGAGATCCAAGGAGGGAGGCCAGCAATACTTGCCAACCCCCACTGAACCAAAGCAAGGAAGGTGTTGCTACTCCCAGGGAAAGGATCTTATCCTCCCACCGAGAACAGCAACAAGGACTAGTCTGCTAGATCACAAAAGAAGGAATCATCTCGTACAGAAACCTTCGGGAGTGACCTAAGGAGGTTAAGCCTCCTATGTCTGCATCAGACTAGCGAGGGAGCTCAACCCTAAGCCAGACAAACACAGACTCAGACTAAAAACTCTGATGTTCTGCCCCTCTCTGAAGCCAGACTTACTGGAACAGGAAGGTACAGTAACACCCCAATATAGTTGTATCGAACGTTAATTCAGATAAACCACTAGGGTTAAGCCCAAGGCTTAAACAGAGGGAAAGGGATTGCATACCTTCTCCGAAGAAAAGAAAGCAACCGGGGAGTATGAGAAAGTATACTAAGGCTCCATAGGCAACTTAGCCTAGGCACCAAGAGAATCGATTACCTAAATCACCGAAACTCACTCGTATACTATCTTGGAAATAATCAATATAATCTTAAATGTATAAAACTGCCTAAAGCTTCAATAAAATTTTAAAACACTCGGAAATCCAAAAATCATGCAGGAAAGTACTAGGGCCAAACGACTAGGCTACATGGTCTAGCGTAGGCCAGAATTGGCGAATACTTCGCCAAAACAAACAATACTAACAGCACGAATAAGGAAATCCTATGTAACGCTAAATAGCTAAAATTATTAAAGCAAAACAGCCGGGAACGTCGCTCTGGCTAACTAAAACTCATACCTAGCGAGCGACAGCGTCCAGGACGCCTCCGGTAGGCAACGGCTCTTGTAACAAAGATTATTACTATTAATCACTTTAAAAATTACCAAGAGCCTACATTTATACATAAAAGAAATAATACTCAACTTATCAGAGGCAGACGAAGGTGGAGAAAGCATAATAAAGCGATTAAATCCAAGATTTTGCGAGAAACACAGGAAAAAACACCGAGTTGTTAAGCTACGCAAAAAGGAATACAGATGGCGCCAGAATCGGTGCAATGCACGCTTATGAAACGGGAGAAGAGAGAGTCTTGCGAACGGCTCTCCTTTTTCTTTCTCGTTTTCGTTTTCTTGCCAATTGACCCCTTCGAAGTGTTATCTCTGTTCGGGGTGCAGATTGCCATGTGGCGTGTCAAGAATACGTCCTCTGATATTTCGCGATATCCTGGTACTTTCATTAGGGATATTCGCTTCAGGAGTTAGAATTCTGGGTACCTTAAGGTAAATTCTCTGGGAATATCGCCGTAGTTGTAATATACCCTAGGAAGCTACCCTATAGGAACTTCCATCAGGACGACATGGCTTGAGCCCAAAAACACATAAGTATTAATCTTGGGACACTCACTTAAGAAAGACACATTACTCACATTTTTCCCTGTCGTGACGTCACGAACAATAACAAAGTCTATGTATAAACTATGAAGAAGAAGAGTAGTGAAGAAAATTCTTCACACATCATCTGCATATGCAACAAGCATGTTTTCTAGGCCAAACCCCATGTCATGTGTATATAATAAGAAAAGTAATGAGGCAAGAACACTATCCTATGGAAAACCAGATATCACATTCCTATACTCACTATGGTGCCCATCAACAACAACTTTTTGAGATCTATTATCTAAAAAATCAATAATAATGCTCTAGAAATGACCCACCCACTCCCAACTGCTTGAGTTTGAAAACAAGGGCCTCATGATTAACACGGTCAAAGGCTGCACTAACATCAAGGCCAATCATACGAACTTCCTGACCACAATCTAGGGATTTCTGTACAGCACTGGAGATTGTAAGAAGGGCATCACATGCTCCAAGGCCTTGAGGAAAATCAAATTGCAAATTAGGGAATAGATGATTACCTTCAGAAAACCTTTTAAGACGTTTTGCCAGAAGACGTTAAAAAACTTTAGATAATATGGGGGTTATGGAAATTGGGCGGTAATCAGTTGGACTTGAGCTACCACAAACACATTTACATAGAGGAGTAACATTACCAATTCTCCAACAAGTGCTAAAAGCTTCTCCTTGCTAACTTGTGCAAAATAGCAGATAGCTTTGGAGCTAAGAAATCTGCTGCCTTTCTAAAAAACAAAGGAAAAATGCCATTTGGGTCTACACCTCCATAAGCATCAAGGTCCATCAACAGAGCTTTAATCTCATGAGATCTAAAAGCTAAACTAGTTAGTTTAGCCTCAGGAAAACAGGAATGAGGAAGTTCAAGTTTTTCATTACTCTGTTTGCTGTCAAAAACATCAGCCAACAGGGTTGCCTTTTCCTTTGAACAGTGAGTGACTGAGCCATCTGGTTTTAAGTAAAGGAGGAACTGTTGCATCAATATCAAAGAGTGCAGATTTAAGGGTACACCACCATTTATGTTCCTGAGTTGTACCAGAAAGGGTTTCTTTCATGGTTAAATTGTACTCCTTTTCAGTTGAGGCATAAAGCTTTCTAGTGAAAAGTCATGTGGGAAACGGCATGACATATGGTGACAGCGGTGTAGGATGTATTAATCTTATATAGATTAATATATCTATCCCTACGTCCTAAAGTAGCCACGAAACCATCAGCACTATTTATTTATTTTTTTACATATATGATAGCCTTACCTAGGGTGATTAGGTCTTTATCATATTAGCCCAAGGTACTGTACTATTAGTCTATTCACTTTTATTGCATCCTGTGCTGACTATTTCGCTTGTGTTTTTGTATAACATGGCTCAGAAAACGGAAGGTGATGTTGAAACAAAAGATTTATATGATAATCTCTTGTCTGCGATGGATAACCAAAGTAGTCAAATGCAACAAATGTGTGAACAATTTATCGACATGAAGAGGGACTTATCTAGTTTGTCAAATGCTTTACTTGTCACTTCCATTTAATTCTAACAAAGCTGACACATCTGACATTAACCAATTTGTTACAGTAGAGAGAGCTGACAAAACACCACCATCAGTATTGACTCATAATTTGCCAACTAGTGCACAGCCAGTAGGGCCTAATGATCCAGTTAAGGGTAGTAAGACCATTGATAACCCAGTTATTCGGGTAGGTAATGTGCATGACCCTATTGATAATCAGTCTAAGGGATTTTGCCTAAAACCCAAGGATATTTTGATGTTGAAGTTGTCAGATTTGCAAGGCATTGGGACTGATAATAGACTGGCTAGGTTTTTTTTGTCAAATAGAGTTCTGTGTTTTTGCAGACATGGATAGGATCCAAGTAGCACTTACCAGAGTAGATCAAGAAATTGTAATGCTAATAACGGTTGAAATGGCCAAAAGGGAAATAAACATATCTTGGAGTCAAATTGAGGACTTTCTGAATTACCACTTTGCTTGTTCAGTTAATATTACACAGTCTTGGCAGAAAATAGAGATGGAATGGTATGGTGAAGATGAAGCTCTGAGAACATTTGTTAACAGAATAAAAGAGTACAAACCAGAGGTGCTAGCAATATTGTTACTCCCTCTAGATTAATTGAGGAAAGTTTAGATCATTATATTTTTTTCACTGTATTTTGTAATTCTGCACTTTTATATGGGAACGTATTGTATTCTGTGCCTTAGAATTGTTCATGCATATAATAATTATGTTAATTTCTAAGTGTCCTTATGGGTTATGTTCATAGATTATGGATCTGATAATAACACTTCGTTACCGTAACCCTTTTACCCCCGGGGTATTTGGAAATTTCCCACCCTTAACCCCCAGGGGGTTATTTTTTTCCAAGCACATTTTGCAGTATATTTTATTTAAATTGCTCTAACAACCTTAATTTTTGTCATAGAGAGGTCGGGTGGGTCTCATTCTCTTGGAAAATGCCTGAATTTTCTCAAAAAAAGTATCAAAAAAAAAAAAAATTTTTATAGCATTTTTTTGCAAAGACGTACCGGTACGTCCATGGGGGTAAAGGGATGGCTTTTGTGAAACGTACCAGTACGTCCTTTGGGGGTAACTTGTACTCCGATGAGTTTGTGTATCAAGAGTAACCACATCCAAAAGCTTTACAAACTCTGATGGAGTTGTTCTGTAGTTATTTTAGACAGGAAAATGTGATTAAGACTCAAAATGAAGATCTGAAAGACATTCATCATGTCTGTACTATCATAGGGGACAGAAGCTCTGCCTATTAAGGGGGAAGATAGAGGGACCGTTGGAAAGAACCAAGATGAGTATGGTGAGATGGATAGCTGGAATATCACTGCTGGACAGGATGGACAGTCTAGATATATGCATATCATGTCTATATAATAAACCAAAAGCATTTGTCCAAGAAATTAAGATGAGATTCAGCAGCTGAACACCAGATTGGAGGATAATGTTCGAAACAAAGCAGAATGAAAGAATTGAAATATTTCTTCAGTGGTAAAACCTTCTACCATGGAAAACAAATTTCCTAGGGTTCAGTTCGTTTGTCAGCGTACAGTCACACACAAATCGAGGTGAGAGACTGCTAACAGGGTGCCTCAGCAAAAGGCATAAAGACGATTAGGAATAATGTCCGGCTTACACAGAAACCTTTTCACACATTTCTAGCTTTATTTTTCAACAATTACTACATATCATTATACTTTTTTCCCTTTACCCAGAATTACAAATGCATATCTAGATATCTTATTCATTAATCAAAGGAAGAGAAAGGAAAAAAGAATATAAATGGACAGAATTTGAGAGACGGCTTAAGAACATTGAGAGCGAGTGTCTTTAGTTGTCTGACAGGTTATTAGAACTACCTCGTTATGTTTGAAAAAACATTCCAATTGAAGGAACATGATTTGCATCTGTGTAGGAATAAACTTATGATGGAGGATTTCAAAAGAAAACCAATGAGACTAACAACTAAAAGGACTTTTTTTAGTTGAAGAAATTTGTTCTCAGGCGAATAAAAACATTTCTTCATTTAGAATCTCAAATTTTGTTATTCACATTTTTCGTAACTAAGCAAACCATTCTGTTTTTTTGAATAGGAGAAGCTCAGAAAAAGCTGAACTACTGTTTAAAGGGAAAACAGTTTAAATTTTTGTCAGAACAGATAAGGATTTTTAAAAGTTCTCAACTTACTCCGAACAATCGTTGGAATTGTTAATGACAGTTGGTGGAACAGAGGCAAAGACTCTCTACTTTAATCTTCAGCCTTAACACTTCATATTGGCCCTACTCTACATATGTGTAATTCAAATGGATTGACTTTAATGATTGTGACTATGATAGATTTATGTTGAGTTGTTGAATCATAAATACATTTTTACTTATGAGCAACAGGAATATGGTATTAAAAAAGAAACATGAAAATAAACATAACTGACAAACTAAATATTTTCCACCAATATGCCGAGTTAAACAGTCATAAGTTTAACAGTTATACTTTTTCCTCTTCAAAAGAGATGGGGTGTGACCCCAGGCAAACACAACCCTGGATCGGCTAGTGCTTTTACCAACAGGACAAGGTTACCACTGCGGGACCGACAGTGCTCTCCCTCCCTCTCACACTATGTCTGAGTCTCGAGTGCGCATATGCTCAACAGCCAATTACCTTCCTGCTAGAACAGTGAAGTGCACATTTCCATTCAAAGATTCTATTCTTTTTTTTTATAAACTGAACAATGGTTACTGACATTAAGGTTGACGAATTATATTCTACATGTATAAAGAAAGAGTTAAAGAATATTATAGTGATTCTTGTTAATGATATTGAATATATATTGGTAGTGCTGCAGTCTTACAGTGCCTACAGAAAAGCTGCTAATGCTGTTATCCAAACCTTTTTTTGAAGTCTCCGAAAGGCATGTCAGTTGATAGGATTGTGGTCTTCAACAAAGTCAATGTTGAAACCTTATTTAAGACTGAGACTTAGTTGCGGAAAAGTACAAATTAGTCCACAATTATGAGACCTCTTAAGATTGTGTAGGTGAATGGTCAGCCGGTAGCCAAGCAGGGAAGAGGGGACACCATGACGTATGTGGGCATTATAAATGTTGTAGGGTAGTCCCTCCCTCCAGTGTTTATAATTCCCAGATGTACATCGAACCCAGCTTTCATAAGGAGCACAATCTTAGGTTCCAAAGGCATACTGAATCCCAATGGCTGTTTAAATGGCGAATACTTCGTCCAGACACTTCAGCATCTTCGTGAGAAATCTGGTTCTTCTCCAGAGAACAAGATTCTTCTAATCAAGGACAATGCAGAACGTCACATGGGCATTCATGCTGTGAAGTTTGTACCTAAGTATAGTTTTGTGATTGTTACCCTTCCTCAGCATACGACACATAATCTCTAGCCATTAGAAGTGAGCGTGTTTAGCACAATCAAGGCGTTTCTGAAGGGTCTACTGACAGACCAGTTTCTCATTCACCCTGATGAACATATAACCGTGCCACAGTTTCCCGAGTTTGCATCTGATGCATAGACTAAAGCCACAACTGACTCCAATGTTCCCTTTGGTTTCAGGACAAATGGTCTCTGGCTTTTCAATTATAACAACATCACAGATGATGTCTTTGTAGGACCACAGGTAATAGAGAGACCGGCACCACCTGTGAATTTTTCAGTAGAATTTACTCCCACTTCGGATGGAGAGGTCTTGAATACCTGAAGGCTAAACTCAGCAATATACATTCATGATCAATCTCCCATACACCCTGTTCGCTGTTGATACGATGGTGGAACCATGTGCTCATTTGGGCCCTGGGACGTCCAGTTACCCTTCCACTCCAGACCCAGGTAGGTAAAGCCATTCTTCACAATTGACCTCTAAGAGTGTCAGGCCATTCTCCAAGGCTGCTCTTTGTCCTTATGGAAAGGAGAGTAAGATGGTACAAGCCTGAACTCTGATTGAGAATAAAGAAGGGCCTCACAGATCTGAGAATGAAGGCAGCGATGAGGAAGAATATATAGTAAAACAATGAAGGTATTGTCTGTAAAGAAGACATTGCGAGAGAAGAAACTGTGTGTAATGCACAGGAAGTCTTTCAATGTATTAGAAGAAGGTGAGGAGAAGGACTTGGATGAGGTCTCTATGTAGCTTGTACGAAGTCAGTTTTCTCCAAGAACACCTTTATTTTCCCTACCAGGACAGTATAAGAGCCTTTGGTAACCACCAAGGGTGTCACCAAGAGATAGGCTGACCTGGTTGAGTTTTAACCACCTCTGATTGTCTCCAATATGCACTTTTGAACATGCAGTATCCTACAAGTTAAGGTATATACTTAAATACATATATTGTAATATTATTTTGCTCATATATAAGTTTTTGTATCAATATTTATTGTTTTTATTACCTTCAAAAAATAATGGTCAATCTTTTCTTATTCCCCAATTAGTGTTCTCCTACATTAGAGGTCTCTAAATTTTTTATGTGACAAAGGTGTCACTTAATTTCTGATTTGATTATTTATGAATACACCATATGTGTGCTATGCTGTGTAGTATTTTAGTGGGCACATTTTGTACTCTATAATTAAATGAGGGGATTTCTAGTCATAGGTTGGTGTTCCACTTCCTTTCCCTAATAAGTAAGGATGTAAGGACACCGCTCTCTTCGTCGTCCAGAAAATCAACAAACTGTTTATTTATTTGAATTCTCCTTTCGCCACACCGTGGTTTCCCAGGTATATGTATTCCGCTCTATCAGAGCTACATTTTGACATATGTATTATTTCATTACATGTTTCTGTTAACTCATAATTCGCATATTTGTAAGTGTAAGAAAACACATATTTTGGCGGGCAATTCAATCTGATTTGGCGCCAGTGCCATCCTACCTTTCCGTCCGCACCTTGTAATATACTCCCACGCACATTTTGAATAAATTATTAGTTGATCTTGGTGACGCTTGTCTCACTGTTCTTACAACTGGTGACCCCGGAGTTGAAAGTAGCATCAGCGGTTTTGGCTTTGCCATTAACGGACTTATTACGGCCGTGCTACCTTCTCTATACTCCGTTACCTTAGGCGTGAGCCTGCCTTTGGTTCTCCCACACTTCGGTGCATGTAAGGCAGTAGGATGAGCTTAACCGACATATCAACTTCTCACCTCTTCGCCGAATCGTCGTCTGGCCACGATGCAGGTTTGGCGTTCCTGACGACATCACGACAGACAGAGGCCCCGCTTTCCTCTCAGAAATATGGCTAGCTTTGGCGAACCTGATGGGGACGACGCTCCACTGCACCACGGCATACAACCCCGCGGCAAACGGCATGGTCGAAAGAACTCACTGCGCCCTCAAGGCGTCCCTGATGGCGAGCTGCACCGATGGGGACTGGAAATCACGACTTCCTTGGGTACTCCTCAGCCTTCGCACTGCCCCTCGCGCAGACGGCGAACCTTCGCACGCCGAAAAGGTTTACGGGGAGGCGCTCGCAGTTCCTGGCAAATTCTTTCCCTCATCAACCGACGACACGCAGCTGGATCACCTAAGGGACATCGCCAGGAAGTTCAGGCCATGTCTCAAAACTTACCAGGACAGAACCAAGCACTTCAAGCCAAAAAAAACTGGATGACTGCGGGTACGTTTTCATCCGTGTCGACGCTCATCGACAACCACTAACTAGACCTTATCGAGGCCCCTACCGGGTAATTAAGAAGATAACGAAAGCCTTCCTTCTCGACGTCCATGGCCAAGAGGACTGGGTCTCAATAGACCGCGTGAAACCAGCGTTTCTCGAAGGAAGCGACACCGCCTCCGCCGGACCTGCCAGATCCAGAGTGCTACCTCAATACAAGGCGCCCAACAAAAGAAAAATCATCAAACGACGACAAGAGGAAGAGATCCTTACGCCGACCGCCGGCGGGCCCCTCCGTTCAAAAACAAAAGGAACCCTCCGACGCCCGAAATGATAAGAAGATTGATCATCAGCCCTCTACGCCGCCCGATGTCTTGGGGGGGGGGAGTACTTGTAAGGACACCGCTCCCTTCGTCGTACAGAAAATCAACAAACTGTTTATTTATTTGAATTCTCCTTTCGCCACACCGTGGTTTCCCATGTATATGTATTCCGCTCTATCAGAGATACATTTTGACATATGTATTATTTCATTACACGTTTCTGTTAACTCATAATTCGTATATTTGTAAGTGTAAGAAAACACATATATTTTGGCGGGCAATTCAATCTGATTTGGCGCCAGCGCCATCCTACCTTTCCGTCCGCACCTTGTAATATACTCCCACGCACATTTGAATAAAGTATCAGTTGATCTTGGTGATGCTTGTCTCACTGTCCTTATAAGCATTTTAGTAGACATAGTCTTTGCTCCTCAAGGCAATTCGGACCTCCCTCATAGTAATCAATTCAAACAATAAATACACACACATAGTTGGGGCAAGTTATCATGAATGAATTACCAGTCAAGTTGATGTGTAGTCCTTCTTTGAACCATTTTACCTCCCATCTTACTCCCAGTAACTTTGAACTTACTATCAGTAATGTAATAATTAGAGAAAATTCAAGCACCTTTAAACAGTGTTTCCTTATTTGATTCATAAATTGGTAAAATTGGTAGGAGTGTTTACTTTTATTTATTGCCTGATACAAAATAAACAGATCAAATGAGTTCCCCTTATTTGTGAACTACGATTAGTCTTGAACTAGACACCATAGTCAACGTGTTTAAAACAGATCTATTTAACAAACATAAATGTTGTAGTACATTGACTTCTTGTATTTTATCCAGTATGCTAAAGAAACTATTATTCAAAATCAGGAGTCTATGAACTGGAAGCCATATATATTGTGACTATCTCATTATGGAAAGAAACACTGCTTTATATATTATAAGATAAAGCTAGTGTGCTTAAAGGTAACTATTTTAAAACTCAATAATAGCTAAAGCCCTTTACAATGGTCACACTGTGCAAATCAGGCAATACTTTATCGAGGTTGCTATGGAAATACACCTAGAAAGACTTAAATCCAGCAATATGGCACCTTTATCTCTCATGACCATATACGACCAATTATGATCGGCCTGACTCTTGAAAACCTCTCTCTGTTATGCAGTTTAATAAGTAAATCTTGGTTCCACCTTCCTGCACAGTAAGATCTATGGACAAAAGCGGATGCAAATTGATGCTCTGATGTTGTTGCATAGTGCTTTTAGACAGACAAATTTAGCAAAATTTTTATTAAATTGTGTATCCATTATGCATTGAAATTCTTCAGTCAGTCTCTTATGACAGCCACAGCCTAATATAATGAAAAAAAAAAGTTCTTAAAACCGCAGAATATTTAATATTTAACTGTCATAACACAGGGTTTTGTTGAATTTTTTTAATTTAATTATGTATATGAAGAATTGCATTACTGTAAGAAATATATATAGGGAAAAATTAATTTTTACAGCTGTATAACCATTTTCTGTAAATTAAATTAATAATAAATACAATTGGGAATCGAACAGATTTGTGTTTATCGCTTTATTATTAATAATATATAAAAAGTGTGACTGTGATCAAAGAACAAAAATGAACACACAAATAAATTTTGAATTTGTTTTCAATTTTTTTATACTTTCAAAATGAAATATCTTATTCACTATTCATAACCCCACCACATTTTGCTATTCTTCAAAACCGATTAACTGGTTATTAATATTAACGTATATACATATACAACCCTGTATTAAGAATGGCATTTTCAAAATTTCTGTAAATAGTCTTTTCATTTAAGTAATACATTGCAAATACACACAACAAACCGTAGCTCTGACTGCATTAATCCATTGATGGTATTTTCAATTTGAGTTGGACACATTGTTGTAATGATACTATGCTTCTATTTCTATTTACCCTCTGACATTTATTTATATCAACTCTTACAATGGGTTCTCTGTAACATAAACTCAGATCTGTTGATTAGAAACAACAAGGAAACAAGGAAGACTCTTACACATTAAGAATCTCTCCCACCCCTCCCTCCTGACCATCTTTATATACATAGAGAGTAGAGGTCCCCTTTTTTGTTTTGTTTCTTTGTTGATGTCGGCTACCCCCCAAAATTGGGGGAAGTGCCTTTGGTATATGGATGGATGGATGGACTTATGATGGTAATAAAAGGTTCATATCAAATGCAGTTATTAATAGTGAGATGTTTATTGTATCAACAACAGCATAATATCAGTATAATGTCTAAATATCGGTGAGAATAAATAGTGAATTATATAATCAGGGGCAGTGCATAAATTATTCATATCAACAACAAAAATTGCAATCAAGTTTATTTATTAATATTATATATGGATAAAAGTCAACAAGATGATATTCTCCAAAGAGCGTATAATATATATCGCATTCCCTTGGCATGCATTAGTGAAAATCAGAGTTCAAGGAAGGGTCTACATAGTACATTAGATTATATGTTATTATAAATATTCCAGAAGGCTATAAAATATATAGTTTAATAACAAAAACAGTACGTTCAAATTATGTCGTGAATCGGTGTCGAGTATGAAAATAGTATATTCATATTATGCTGTCAATGGATATACAGTATAAAAAGAGCACAATTAAACTTTGCCATAAATGGGTATACAGTATAACAATTTGTAAAATCAAATTATGTCGTAAATAGTTATACAGTATGAAAATATTACATCCAAATTATTTTGAAAATTGATGTACAGTATGAAAATATTACAGTCAAATTATGACGTATACAGAATAAAAATATTATATTCAAATCGTGTTGTAAATGAGTATAGAGTACACATATAGTACATTCAAATCATGTTATGAATTGGTATACGGTATAATAAATAGTACATTCAAGTTATGTCGAAAATGGGTATACAGTGTAAAAAATAGTACACACAAATTATGTTGTAAATGAGTATACAGTATATGGGCCCTGATGTATATTCAGAAAAAGTGCGATCTTGTGGAGGGGAATAACTATAGTATGTGATGAAAAAATACAATCTATAAGGGCTATGAATACTATATGTATCAAAAAGAAAAGAATATCATTCCTGGTAAGCCATTGATATAATTTTATAACAAAATGGTTATACAGCACTAAGATATTCTGAAAAAAAAAATAAGATAAAATTTGAAGGAAAAATTTCTTGTCTTCTGGTACCAGTAAAGATATATAATAAATTTCTAAATCTCTGATGAATATCAAGATTGTGAATTTCACCAAATGCAAAGGAAGAATCAAATCGATAGTCCTTTGGATTAAGGTAGAGTTGGCACTGGCTTCCTTGCTCTCCCACAATTAACCCATCGACCCAGTGGGAAATGAAGGTCATGTGGCATAAACAGAGTTAGGAGCTGAGGACAGGAGTCTGCAGGTGGAGAGCCTCGTACTAATGGACCTTCCTGGGACACTGTAAACCTTGGCATCAATCTGACATTGTACTATTGTGGACTTTTCTCACTTAGGATCAGATTCCTGTGGAAAGAAACATAGGATGTTAGGTTGAGGAGGTTGATTTTTTCTTTGATAAGGAATCAAAAATTATTACAAAGCTTATGGAATTTAGGAATGTATTTATAGGGGTTCTAAGAGATGTTTAACCCTGGATAGGTACGGTGGGTCGTTTGCGACCCCGAGCGTCAAAAAAAAACAGGTTTTTCTCACGTGACTCACCCCTGTGACTGAATTTGTGGGTGATCGACCTGCAGGAGGTGTCTCCCCTACACGCTCTAGTAGTGTCCAGATGTGCATTGCTGTAGCTGTACTCCTTCCCCGATTTCTGAGACGCGTCGGGGTCGTTCGCGTCCGAGTTTACCCTTCTGAGGTAGTTTGCATAATTATCAAAGTTATTACGTATTATGAAATTGTCGTAGAATGGTGCAACTTGTATAGGTTATCAGTTGTGGAAAGTCTTGGTGGATTGTTTGGCTACCATGTGCATGTTTTTTTTTTTAGTTAAAATGTCGTTCATCACCACGAGGACCATTTTACCGCGAGTGCCCCTTTTTCATTTTTTTTCATTTTTTTGCCAAGTCATTTTTCCGTAAGATATTGCCAAATAGTGTCGTAAAACTTTTGCTTGTTTAGTGTTGGAAAGTGTGTCTAGATGATCTGGCTACCCATGCATGACTTTGTTTTTGTCAGATACGACGTAGTTATTGGTATATTGGGTATTTAACTGCGGTTACCAATTTCTGTTTTTTTTTCAATATTTGTAAAAATTACTACGTAGTAAGGAATTGCCGTATATTATTCATTTTTTTTTCATGTTTATGTGTTAGAAAGTGTGCCTTGATGGTTGGGCTAACACGTGCATGTCTTTTTTTTTTATCTGAGATGTCGTATATTAGAATGTCGGGCATTTTACCGCGAGTGTCCCTTTTTAATTTTTTTTATTTTTTTTGCCAAGTCATTTTTCCGTAAGATATTGCGAAATAGTGTCGTAAAACTTTTGCTTTTTTAATGTTGGAAAGTGTGTCTAGATGATCTGGCTACCCATGCGTGATTTTGTTTTTGTCAGATACGACGTAGTTATTGGTATATTGGGTATTTAACTGCGGTTGCCAATTTCTGTTTTTTTTCAATATTTGTAAAAATTTACTACGTAGTAAGGAATTGCCGTATATTATTGATTTTTTTTTCATGTTTATGTGTTAGAAAGTGTGCCTTGATGGTTGGGCTAACACGTGCATGTCTTTTTTTTTATCTGAGATGCCGTATATTAGAATGTTGGGCATTTTTCCGCGAGTGCCCCTTTTTATTTGTTTTGCATTTTTTTGCTTAGTCATGTTACCGTAAGGAATTGGCAAGTAGTGTCGCAAAACTTATATTTTTATAGTGTTGGAAAGTGTTTCTAGATGATCTGGCTACCCATGCCTATTTTTTTTTTAGCCAGATATGGCGTATATATAAGTATGTGTTCGATTTTCCTGTGATTGCCATTTTTTCGTTTTTTCCCATTTCTTTCAAAATTACTACGTACTAAGGAACTATCACAGAGTAATATTTCATTTATATGTTTATTTGTCGGAAAATATGCCTTGATGGTTTGCCTAGCACGTGGCTGAAATTTTTTTTTCTGAAATGCCGTATATTAGAATGGCCATTTTTCCACGATTGCCCCTTTTTATTTGTTTTGCATTTTTTTGCTTAGTCATGTTACCGTAAGGAATTGGCAAGTAGTGTCGCAAAACTTATATTTTTATAGTGTTGGAAAGTGTTTCTAGATGATCTGGCTACCCATGTCTATCTTTTTTTTAGCCAGATATGGCGTATATATAGGTATGTGTTCGATTTTCCGGTGATTGCCATTTTTTCGTTTTTTCCCAATTCTTTCAAAATTACTACGTACTAAGGAACTATCACAGAGTAATGATTCCTCTAGATGTTTATTTGTCGGAAAATTTTGTTTACTTTTTTTTTGATTGAATATCATCAAATTTTTTTAGCTAAAATATTGTTTTACATTTTTTTTTTCGATTTTATTTCCCTTCAAAAAAATTTTTTTGGGTCAGAATTTTAATTTTATAGTCGTAAAATAATCGACAATTATCCAGCAACCCACCATACAATTTTTATGCATATCCAATAATAATTAGATTAGTAAATAACACCTGAAATTGACATACCCTTCCTACATTTCAAGTGGCAGATTAGGGAGTCTGAGTCAGTGTGGTTGGCGGCCATTTTGTGGACATATCCGAAGCGTAAGCTGCCCTATCTATATATATTCTTGTTCCCTATAGAATTTGTGATATTTTGGTATATTTTTACCTGCATAAATATCATATTATATATTAAATATATGTATTTTTTTACGAAATTTCCAAGTACTCAAAAAATTACCTTTAGATATGGCCCCTGATATAAATGTAATTTACAAAATAATGAAGATTTTTTTACATATTTCTATTTTAGGATAACATATGTTTATTCCCTAAAAAAATTAGCCACTTCCTATTTCATTTGGGTACCCAAAAAAATTCATGAAATTTGGACAATTTTTTTTGGCCAAAAAAAGTTACCCTTTTTTTCTCATTTCAGATCTTCACCTCCATGGGTCTGACTTCATCCAAAATACATCAAGATGTGTCCTAAACATTCAAGAATCAATTCCTAAAAGGATTTGTGTATATATGTATAAACTTTTTTTTTATGAATTTTTATGTCAGGTCTTTTTTTTTTCTACTTAATTTTTTAAAATATTTATAATAAATAGTTTTTCTGCAGATGAGTAGTATTTATCTTTACAGTTGTTTTAAGCATTCATTGAAGTTTTTTTTGGCAAAAGAAAAAAGGAGGTTACTGCAAAAACTGATTTTTCAAGAATTTTTTTTGGCGTCGGGGTCGTTCGCGTCCGAGTATACCCTTAAAGGGGTGTCCGAGGACCGTACCTATCCAGGGTTAAGAAATAGGTTTACCATGACAACATGAGTGCACAGCTCTACAGAATGGACTGGATATAGGGAAAAGCAGAAAATAATATGAGTAGTGGAAATGAAATTCCTGAGAAGAGCTTGTGGAATGATACATGATGGGAGAAGACCTGAAGACCTCTAGTTGAGATTGCGCACGTCCAGGTGGACAGAAAAGCAGACTGGAGAAGGTGTGAAATGTACACAGATGTGCTGGTTCTGTACTAAAATGCATGTTCATTATTCCTGGAAATAAGTGATAAAATTCTAAAAAGGGGTAAGTAATAAAGTTCACGGCTCACCATTTACTTTGGGCCACCATCATCATGAGGCATATGCTTCAGGGCTTCATTAATTTTATATTCCAGCTTTGGAGGAGAAACTAAAATATATGTATGTCAGTAACAATATTAATTTACAGTTGTAATGTCAGCCTCAGCAAAAGAGTTTCTTACTAAAGATACTGCTTTAAGTTTATGTTGAGATTAGTAATTTATGTACAGAGGCCAATTTTTAGGTAGGTCAGCTTTATATCTTCACAAATTAACTCATTTTATTATGGAGATTGTTTATGTGCCGTGAGAGGAATAAACTGTATTTTGTATTCATTATTATTTTATGCAATTATGTAACTATATGCTTGTTGGGTAATCCCTTAAACTTATTACCTCTACCCTTAATCCATTAGTTGGGAGGCTTCACTTGTTTGCTGATCAATGCTAGGATCTAATGATACTCACCTTAAGACTGTGATCAAACAGGATATCGAGTGAGTTTTTTTCAGTTCTGGTCAATCAAGAGGATCTAATCACCCAAGTAGATTTCTCGTCTTGCTTCTCAAGGAGATTAGACTACTCTTCTTTGATTATGTGAATATGCAATTTAATGAAGCTAATATTAAAAACTTCTCATGAAGTATATAAAATAGCAATTGAAAGAACCGATCATCAAAACGGATCGTATCTTTCAGCTTTCGCATAACATTTATGATAGAACAATGTTCAAAAGGAAACATGCAATAACCATAGAATTAATCTTTTGTGAAAAAAAAATATGTTCAATGCATCTTGCTTATTGCCTGAAGACAAATTAAGTAATATCCATATGATGAAATTATTTAAAAGAGGTATTTTTACAGATATTTTCTAAAGAAAGGACTTGAATGTTTGAAAACCCTAAGCTACATATAACGAAATTCTGGAATATAAAAAGGTTCCAATATAGGTCTAATGTAGTAAATTATCAAAGAAATGTTTATTTATTATAAATAATCGTAATCTTAACAATGATAGTATCAATAAAAATTATAATATGGAAAACTTTTGCAAGAGTTACCGAACGGAAGGTAATTTTACTCTTTCAATTTAATTCATTAGGAACAATAAATTCAGATTTTATTTTTTCCGTCGATTCATTTCCAGTAGTAACTCCAAAGTCTTTTGCTTAAAATCTTACCTCATATTTTTTTTCTTTCTCCTGTAATGCCCACCTCAGTTCTGTGTTACTTCTCCTCTCATCAGAAGTTGACTCAATAGGTCTGACTGACATTGGTCTAACATATCAGTTTCTCTTAAGTCCAACAGAGGACGATGAACAATATCCCTGTGCACCAGTCAGTCAGTCTGTCAGTCAGTAAATCAGTCAGTCAATCAGTAAATCAGTCAGTCAATGTTCAGTTCTACCCGTTCATCTGATGTGTAAAAAGTAAATAGCATCAACATACGAGTGCTTTACAAAGTTTAAGAGTTATACAATAGATAAAATGTCTGCAATAGAAATCTTGTTGTGATATATCTTCACTCTGATCTTTTATCAGAAAACAAAATGGATCAATTGAATAAATATGAATTTGTAGTGGCAGAGCAGATATATTCATTATCATATAATATTAACTGCAGGATAGAAGCTGTACAAAAAAACTTTACAGGTAAGTTCACCGAAAATGATATATTTCTGATAGATATGATTTTGCATGAACCAAATTGCCTGATAGAAAATGAGCAAAATAAAGGAGTTGTAGAAAAGAGTGTCTATACAAAGAAGATGAAGAAGATGACTCTAGAGAAGGTCTAAGGTAAGGAATGAGTAAGTCTGGTCATTTCCGCCATCAATCCGAGATAAGCTTTGAAGAACTGTCTTGGGGCTGCTCCATGATGTCACATTCTGGTTCCTGAATTCAGAAATTGTTCCCAAATTCAAGAGAAACTCTCTACTTCCGCTCAGGTGTTGGCTGGATTCAGTGTTCCCAACCGCCAAAATAAAAACCTGAGGTGAGGAGAGCCACTTTAGAAAGAGAATGTCAAGCACCTCGTTCCACCAGCCGTGGTTTGGAACTTCCCTCGCCGGTCCTGGCCTCTGACACTTTAGCTCAGGTCTTTGCAAGGAAAGACTGGCGAAGTGCAGGGAGATGTCCCAATGACATTTCCCTATAGTGCTGATGCAAGCAACATTAGAGAAGAGGGAGGAATTCCCGAAGAGAAGCTCGTCACCTAATCATTTCCCTGCAAATCTACAAAAAAAAAAAAAAAATACAAAATTAGTTATTTTGGAAAACAGAAGTATCAAATTCCTCTCGCTTAATGGTCAATAATAAGTTAGTGAAATAAATGCAATGCCTTAAAATCATTATAAGTAGGTACCTTTTACAATTATTATCTAAAAATAATGTTTGCCTTTATTTATGAAAACTAAAAAATTGAAGACAGCAGAGAAAAAAAAACCTGAAGCTACAATTATTGCTGACGTTTGCTGATAATTACTCCTGTGTTCCTCCCTCCTATTCCTTCAGTCTTTCTGTCTGCATGAGAAGAAGAGAAACACTTGACCTATTTTATCTTTGCTTGCTTCACGCTGGTATAGAGGAAATCATTACATTTTACAGAGTCAAAATTTAAGCTGCTTTGTGTAAAAAAAAAAAAAAATAATGAAAATATACGTAAATAAGTCTAATCGTATAATTTTTTGGGGGAAATTTATATTCAACATGAATAATAGAAATGAATATTAACGTTACTCTACTCATTCAATTTATTAAAAAAGTAACTTAAAATATTACTCCTACTATTCCTTTCATTTAGAACAGTAAGTACAAATCTTACATTTTCATTCAATTGATTAAAAGAAGTAACTCCTTATCATACCCATTTCATACAATTCATTACGAACACTAACTCCAAATTCTTACCCTGAAAATCCTACCTCATCTTATTATTCTCTTCTCCAATGTCAGCTTCAGTTCTGCCTTCCTTCATTTTCTGATAAGAATTTCACTTCATGGGTCTGACGGACGCTGGCCTAAAATGTCAGCTTCTCTCAGGTCCAACAGATGATGAGGAACTGTATCCCTGTCCATCAGTCAGCCAGCCAGCCAGTCAGTCAGTCTTCTGTTCTATCAGTTCATCTGATCTGCAATAGGAAACAGCATCAACATATGAGGCCATTACAAAGTTTAAGCGTTTCACAAAAGATTAAATCTCTGCAATAAAAAGCTTAGTGTGATAATCCTTTACTTTGATCCTTGATTGCAAAACTAAATTGACTAACTGATCCATTTTAACATGTACATCCAAAGAAAAAAATTATACTTTCTGATAAGTTTACTTTGATGTTCAAACTAATCAAATACAAAACAAGAGATTTCACAAAGGACTCACCTGTTTGAAAAGTTTTAAGATCCCTTTTTCTCATTTCTTTTTTGTTGCATGATATGAGTCCTTTGAAGGACTTAGGTAGGATTGTTGTCTTCATTCCCCTCCATAGAGAGAGAGAGAGAGAGAGAGAGAGAGAGAGAGAGAGAGAGAGAGAGTCTTCTTACTAAAGAGCTTATGCTTCACAGACTTGAACTCTTTTGAGTTTCTTTGAAGGGAAGATTAGTGACATTTCAGAAGACATTATCAATGTAGGCTAATATTGAAAAATAAAATGTTAAAGGTGATGAAAACAACATTTGTTTCATTCAGAGATTTATTTTTGATGATTTCCACTGTTACTTATTACCTACCATCGCCTCTACTATCATCAGCAAGACTTGATTGTCATGAATAGATGTTAGACAATTATTAGAGTGAATCTTAGTACAATCAAGTCTTGCAGCATTTTGCTAAGAATAGGACAAGATATAATGATTTAACATGATTGAAATTATTTAACAAAAGCAAAGTTCTGAGAATAGATATAAGTGAATAGAACAAACAGGAGATTGAATATAACAATAAACATAATAAAAGAAGTTTCCTAAAAATAGGTTTTTATGAAAAGACGTTGAACTTTCCCTAAGCTTTGTTATTGTCAAGTAGATGTCTGAGACATGATTAAACAAACACAAACACACTCTCCCCCCCACGTGCATATATATATATATATATATATATAAAATAATAATAATGATAATAATAATAATAATAATAATAATAATAATAATAATCTTTATATCAGCAAAAGCCATGTACAGAATTACAATAGAGGTACAGTGATGTTACATTTATGACATCAGTAAGAAAGATAAGATATGCAATATTATCGGTGATACAGTACAAACATCAATTAGCAGGTTGATCCCAGAGTTCTAAGGTCTGGGTAATAAAATCATAATAGCATTATTGCTTACTAATAATGATGATAACAGCAGGACTTCCAGACAGCAAAGATATAATATAATAAAACACGTTATCACACCATTACTGGATATTATTCCAATGTTATTCAGTGATGAAGATTTGGCATAGCCACACCAACAGAGATTAGTAAATACAATTCATTGCACTGACGCTTCCCTACTCCAGGTTTCCCACATTTTGGATTTTATTCTAGCACTTGCAAGCACATTTCGAATTAGGGGATTTTCACTAGAACGTAGGCGGGAGGTGAGACTTACTATAGAGCGTCGAATGACGGTTTTTATGTTATCCAGTCTATTTTCAACAAACATCACTGAAGCTGAATGGTGCCTCAGGGTATTAGTGAAGCGTCTTAGGATATCATTGTGAATGACTGTGATACGTCTCATCGATTCACGCTTATAGTTTGCCCATAGCGAGCAGCCGTACACGTTATAGTAGTAGGTTTAAAACAGGAGTTTTTTGATATCCTGGCGGCAGAAGGCAAATCTTCTCCTTACCATGTTCCCTGGACAACACAATTTACGTCGCCTCTTTTCAATGTCACATATATCTCAGAATCCTTTACAGAAATGACCTTTATAATCTGGAAGTGAATTTTATAATCTAATCATTATAGAAAGGTAGATTACCATGAATCCCTTATTGGTATTGTAACACTATTTTGACCATTTAATGATGAACAGTGATTATGAATTAGAATTTGGTGATTTGAATTTATAGTGAGATAAAAAGCATCTGTAGTTGAAGAATTAACTCAGATGAACGTGTTCTTCTTCTTCTTCTTCAACTTCTTCTTCTTCCCCAGCAATAACCTGACAAGCAAAATAGATTCATTAGGAAAAAGACATTGGATAAATGCAATGAATAAACACAAAAGCTGATAATAAAGAAACATAGGCGATGATTATTCTATTCATTATAGAAAGGAGTAATGATAATGATAAAGGAAATGCAGATGATGAATATGATGAGAGAAGATAATTGAAGGGAATATGGAATACTGAGGGGCAAACACACATGATCAGATAACTTTAACAGAAAAATCCGAATAAATGGAAATAATGATGAGATGGAAATTGCTATACATAACTCCCTCTCTCTCTCTCTCTCTCTCTCTCTCTCTCTCTCTATATATATATATATATATATGTATGTACAAATGTATATATATATATATATATATATGTATGTATATATATATATATATATATATTTGATACATTAATGTCTGGATTCTCTTAACGACCTAAAAATGTGCAAAATTTATCATTAATTGAATGCCAACTAACAAACTACCAATTAGCTACGATGGTGAAGATGGGTTGATTTCAATTTTAAGTACAAAATACCTGAATTCGACAGGTATAAGTACAGAAGAATTGTCATTGACTTTTATCTTTCTTCGTGGCCAAGTGGCTTAGTCACTGTCTATACAATCTTGCCGACCAGGGTTCGATTCCCGGCCGGAGCCAAGCTCTTGTCTTTGTGTGATTTCGCCTGGGGCTCTGATCCCGAGGTCGTTAAGAGAATCCAGACATTAATGTATCAAAAATATATATGGCTTATTTGAATATGAAAAACACGTAAAAAGTGCAAAATATATCATTAATTGAATGCCAAGTAACAAACTACCAATTAGCTACGATGGTGAAGATGGGTTGATTTCAATTCTAAGTACAAAATACCTGAATTCGACAGGTATAAGTACAGAAGAATTGTCATTGACTTTTATCTTTCTTCGTGGCCAAGTGGCTTAGTCACTGTCTATACAAGCTTGCTGACCAGGGTTCGATTCCCGGCCGGAGCCAAGCTCTTGTCTTTGTGTGATTTCGCCTGGGGCTCTGATCCCGAGGTCGTTAAGAGAATCCAGATATTAATGCATCAAAAATATATATGGCCTATTTGAATATGAAAAACACGTAAAAATGTGCAAAATTTATCATTAATTGAATGCCAAGTAACAAACTACCAATTAGCTACGATGGTGAAGATGGGTTGATTTCAATTTTAAGTACAAAATACCTGAATTCGACAGGTATAAGTACAGAAGAATTGTCATTGACTTTTATCTTTCTTCGTGGCCAAGTGGCTTAGTCACTGTCTATACAAGCTTGCCGACCAGGGTTCGATTCCCGGCCGGAGCCAAGCTCTTGTTTTTGTGTGATTTCGCCTGGGGCTCTGATCCCGAGGTCGTTAAGAGAATCCAGACATTAATGTATCAAAAATATATATGGCTTATTTGAATATGAAAAACACGTAAAAATGTGCAAAATTTATCATATATATATATATATATATATATATATATCTTCTTAAAAATAGTAAATAATAACATAAAAAGCAAATGCCAAATCTTAAAGAAATAAAATACAGTTTATTTATCCTGGTACATCACCTACTGAAAGGTTTGGAACGTTGGTGGAAAAGAGAGAGAGAGAGAGAGAGAGAGAGAGAGAGAGAGAGAGATTATAAAACACCTATGAAGAAGAAGAAGTATAAGAAGAGGAAGCAAACTCAGCATAGAACACCAAATCTACATCCGGTGGATTCCTTTGCCTTATGATGCATCTCTTCTTTTAAGGCTTCGTCATCTGGTCGTTCTTCTGATGGGAACTCGATTCTGTATCTCACCCTGACTCCCTTTAAGGAGGCGAGGAGTCTGAGGATGACCTCAGGGCTCCTCGTCCTCCCCGGGGAACACAGAGGAAATGAGATTGACCTGAACGATCTGTTGGGAAGAAGAAGGAAATTAAGAAAATGGGATGAAATGAAAGGAAATGAAAAGAAGAAGAAAGGAAATGATGTCACCCACATTTATTCATTATTTTATGCTTTTTATTGTTGTCTTCTTTCAATGAGACACACGCACACGCACACACACAGTTGTTTACTTGTGAATACTTCAATAACAATGGAGAGAGAGAGAGAGAGAGAGAGAGAGAGAGAGAGAGAGAGAGAGAGAGAGTATTATTATTATATCATATTTGCGTGTTCCTAATAATAGAATAAAAAAAGAGAGAGCAACGAGGAATTCCGAATTCACTCTTTATGCATTCTATTGTTATGCCCTTATATGTGTGTGTGAAAGGGTACTCTCAGTAGGCCTATACATATCCATATCTATTTTGACACGACATAGGCCTATTTTCTCAGAGTATTAGGTAAACTCAATAATGAATCATATAATATGATATAATAATAATAATACTCTCTCTCTCTCTCTCTCTCTCTCTCTCTCTCTCTCTCTCTCTCTCTTATAAGGAATGATGTCTCCTCACCTCCTTGCATCCTGTGGTTGCAATGTCCGAAGGATGTCCCCAACCTTCTCGATGTCTTCTTCCTTGACGTCCCTGACATCGACAGAGACATCTGGATCCTTCTCCAAGAAAGGGATGGGGCGACTGACGCTGCTGACGTCGTTGACACTGAAGAGAATAACTGAAAGAGAAAGAAGAATAAGAAGAATAAGAAGAGAAAGAAGAAAACAGAAGAAGAAGAACGTTGAGAAAAATGATAATCAAAACTGAACATTTTCCATGTGTTTCTTTCTTAAGATTCTAAAGGAAAAGGTCAAAAGGAAATAATAATAATAATAATAATAATAATAATAATAATAATAATAATTATAATAATAACAACTGCAACAACGACTTTAGAGCCAAAAGAACTAAACACAGTAGAGGAATGTCTGCCAGTTAATGTGTGTGCGTTTGTGTGTGCGTGTGGGAGTCAATGTTTGTGTGCGTGTGGGAGTCAATGTGTGTGTGTGTGTGCAAGCGACCATTGTAGCCGCTCGCATAAGGAATGTCATCAGTCTCCTCATGAAACCCTCACATTATGCACTATCTAAACCACCTCAGCCAATAACAACTCAGCTTTATTTGATTACCGCAATTTCATTGGCCGAAACCTTTTCACATTCCTTTCGCTGATTGGTTCTCCCTTTCGGATAACTCCGCCCACATCCTCGTAGAGAACCAATCAGCGCAGGATGGAGGACGAGTCAGGAGGAGCCGCGTTTGACTATGACTGGTGCCGATATCAGTTTCCTATCCATTACAATCATGATCATTTTGATTCATTTCTATCATTATTCATTAAATCAACGCCATAGAAATGAGACATTTCCTTTTACTATATGGAAAGAAAGCAATTTAAACTTAACATCGAAAGCTTTTATATCAAATTCAAATCAGATGAAAACAATATTTTATTTTTGTGGAAATAAAACCTGATTGAGACCTCTGAATATAATGTTCTACATCTATACAGAAATAATGATGATAATAATGATGTTAACAATGATATTGATAATGATAACAACGATATTAACAGACTGAATGACAGGATGAGGACGAGGGAAAGGAGGCCAGGTATTGTAATGTCCCTCAAAGGAAAGGAACAGAGAAAATAATATTATTACTCACCTAAAAATTCAATCTTTTTTGTCTTTTCCAAAGATTGACAGAAGGCGTCGAGGCTGGGATGGTCCTTATACCTCACTCTGAGGTCTTGAATATTTGGAGGGATTTGGAACGTTGGGTCCCAGATGCCTTTGTAAATCTCACAACTGTTCCAAAGAGAAGAAAAGAAAAGAAAGAAATAGTTATTGGATTTGATTGGGAATTTTATTATCAAGTTAATGATGATGATGATGATTATGATTGAGATGACGATGATAATGATAATGATGATGATGACGAAAACGAAAAGTGAAAAAGAGTAATTTAGTAAAATATGGAAATTAATATTACCGAAAAATGAGAAATTAAAATCTGGACTTTTTGATGTTTAGCCGACTTATTATGAGTCTAATTGTGACAATGATGATAATGATGATACTGACAATATAAAATTTATTGTTTACAACACTCAAGTTGATTGTTATACTAAAGGTTGTGGCATTCTCTCTCTCTCTCTCTCTCTCTCTCTCTCTCTCTCTCTCTCTCTCTCTTTATTAGTAGGGCTATATGTGTGTGCATGTGCATATGTTTGCATGTGTGAGCATGTATTGTTATAGAGATATTTGATTATTATCTGTATCTTTATAATGTTCAAAATAACTGTCAAATAATAATAACTTACTCATTGGTGAGTAGATTCTTGATTGACTCTATCTCTTCTATGGTCGGCTCTGAATCTCCTTTGAAATGGTTAATTAGATATATATTTGATGGGTTGATGAGATGCCGGCAAAGTTGCCTTTGTAGTTCAACTAACCCATCAGTGTCATTAAGTTCTATTATGATTTTAATTCTCTCTCTGTTTGGGAGAGGGGCATCTGTG